>NW_011645777.1:89981-114263 GCF_000223845.1 Gregarina niphandrodes | reverse complement strand
GTTCGGCGAGGGTGCTCAACTACCCCCCAACATGTTGAAGTTCTACGAGGAGAAAGTTAGTCTCCTAATTCCAGGAGTCACTCTAGCCGACTTGGAGCATGGTCAGCACCGTATCGCCAGACTCATGGGGATGCCGCGTAAGGTTTTGGTGAAGCCTAAACATGTCCACTACCGAATCATTGATCACCCCGTCCCCAACTTCACCCCTCTACTCGCTAGCGACTTGGACCGACTCCTTAATCGAGATATAGCACACATGGATGACTTCACAGACGGACTGAAGATCATCACACCTAAGGCTAACATCGACCGATCAATCGACCGATCAATCGACCGATCAATCGACCGATCAATCGACCGGGACAAGGACGAGCGTGTTTCTCAAGACGTGCAAGTTCGTCAAGACGTGCAAGTTCGTCAAAATGAGGAAGTCAATGACCAACAGGCGAAAAATAATCCACAAATTAACAATGACCAAGGTGTAATGGCTACCGACCAAGGGGCTGACGAGGTGATGACTGGTAACGAGGTGATGACTGGAGTTGACGACGAAGGGGAAGGCGCTTTGCTTTTCTCCTGCACACTTCCCCGAGGGTGTTATTTGACGTGTTTGTTGCGAGAGTTATTGGATGCCGAAAGTATTGACGCAATCTGCGCCAAGCGTCAATGAACCACTAAGCTATCCCGGATTCCGTAACTATCCGGGATTTGGTAACCTACCTTCCTTCCTTCCTTCCGTGACATCTATCAGGTTGGGCCAACGGTGGTGCAGGTGCAGGTAGAATGGGGGAATTGTGTTGGGGATTATGGCCTCGGGTTCCATTGCGTGATTATCATGATGAAGATCTGCAGTGTTTAATGGAATGTATTTTGCCAATGGTATTTTTTGTCACATGGCTGACAACGGGTTGTCTCGCAATAATGTTTGCGGTATATGACCTACTCGACCACCAGGATTCCGGTTTACGTGAAACACTCCTCCCGAAATATGACACCCACATTCGCGCACATGACATCACGGAAAACAACAACGACTTAGTGGGTGGTGACCCTCTTGCCGGAGGATGGCTTCAAGGCGATCATCTTCATGACGGCCGTCTTAACAGACCCGCGCAACAGGAACTACCACCCACGCACATCGTCACCATCGAACCAGCCCTTCACACTGCTACAACAACTAAGACCACAATGGCCTCCCAAGCTGGACCAGTTTTCGGTCACGACGGAGCCTTACAACTGGAAACTATCACACGAGCGAATAGACAAAGACGCGCACCAACTCCTAACTCTCTTCTCCATGGCCTGCTAAGTTCCTCCGAACCACTGACGAGAATCGATCGACGAACCTAGAGATGTCAAGCGCTTCCACTAAACCATTGAACCACACCACCGCTTCATATGTTCTGCCACATCTGGCCAGCCACATCTGGCCAGCCACATCTGGCCAGCCAGCTCTGGTCAGCCAGTTCTGGCCAGCCAGCTCTGGTCAGCCAGCTCTGGTCAGCCAGCTTTGAAATTTATTGGAGTGTTCGCCGCAGTACTTTGGTTACCATCGCTAGTCGGTTGGGCTTGGGAGCATGCCATGGTAGGCGGCGTGAAGACGTTATCCCGATGGAGACAGTCTAACCAGGGCACCTTCTCACGGTTGATCGCCAGCGCTTCTGGCATCGGGTCGTCTTCTTCGAATACGTCGGGACACATTACCTTGATTTGGTCAAAGACACTTCTATAATTCACGGCCATGAGCTCGCTATAGGACAACAGGTCAGCTTCCTCAGATCGGATGTTGGCTTCTAGCTCTTTATACTCCTTCATCATCATGGCCTACCGGGATGGGTGATAGTGAAGGGGCATCAATCACTAACGACAAATGCAGGAAAGATATGTTTGTGACGGGAGTAGAGAAAGTACTCTAGATTGCAACATTTCTTTCAAGGTGTTGGACATCCTTCCATTGGACTGTTTTTGAAAAGTATGCAAGAGAATCTGATGATCCTTTTCATCGTCTTCCTCTGTGGCCAAAACGTGTTCTGATTTGCAGGCCTCTGGAGTCATGGCATTAGGGGTCATGGAATTATGTTGTTCTTGAGTGTGCTGTCCTGTGGTACCGAATTTCAATTCTGTAGATACCTCGGGTCCTTTCATTCGTGGGGTCATGGATGTAGTTTTCATATCGGTCTTCATACCGGTAACTTTTTTTCCCCGTCCTGGACCCGGGAGCATGAGTAAAAAAAATGGGTCGTCGGGTTCCACTGAAGTCGTGGAAACTAAAGAACCGGAATAAGCAACCGGAGAAGGTTGGCCGAGGCCTGAAGCAGGTTGCGGAGGTACCGGAAAATAGCTTGTCAGAAGCGCTGGCGGCGGTGGACGATGAGGAATGGTTGAAGTACGGCGCAGAGGACGTGGTCGATACTGATTTGGTATTACATCATCTGTGGGACAGTAAAGCAGCTATCCCGAAGGCACTCTTGGATATGAAACTGAACCTCGATAGTCCGGCTGAGGAACAACTGGCAGCGGACATGACGGCTGACCAATCCATGACGGCTGACCAATCCAAGTCGTATTTTACACCGACTCTAATGCTCTCCACAGGGACAGGTTCGTCACTGACGCAGTTGGACTCTGTGGTAGTAGTGGGTCGCGTTTGGTCGGAGAGGAATGTCAGGGAATTATTCGCGTGCTTGCGACCGTTGGTTTTGTTGACATTGCGTTGGTATGCCGCACACGAGTTTCCGTTGTTCGAAGAGTCGGTAGATTTGGCGATGGCAACAGAGTTATTGCTGTCATGGCGTTGGCTTATTGTGTTAGAGCAAGTTGTGCAGCAGTTGGAATCGGAAGGTTTGTTACGCAACCCATTGGAGAAGTGTGCGTCAAGTGTTGCGGCCGTGTATCTCAACCTCCTATTGGCCGTATCCCATCACCCAGTTGGGACCAAGTTCGCCTGTGAGATAGGACAGCGACTCGTCAGGCTCTCGGCGGCTACAGACAAACTCGTGCCGCTAGGCGTGCCCGTCATTCGTCTCACGTACCTCGCCCTGGCCCAACTGCCCAGTGTCAAGGAACAACCACGAGTCATTGCACAACCCACCGCCGCCACGACCACCATCCTGCGCACGTCGTCCATCAAACTCTACGGCAACTCCGTGGACAAGAAAGCTGTCGACAACAAGACTATCGATAAGACGCACGAGCTGGAGACCTTAAACGCTGCCGTGTCCCTCCTCATCGCATACGTCCATCTCCTCCACCTTCACCCTTCCTTTTGCGAAACGGCCATCGTCTTCCACTCACAGTTGAAAAGACTCGCCCGAATAGCCGACAGAAAACAGCTCGCCTCCAAGGTGGCCCAAACTCTGAAAACTTTGGGTCACGCCATAGAGACCGCCAGCAAGCAAATCGAGACCGCCAGGGCAGACCTTGACCCCACACTGCTCAGCGCCCGCATTGAAGTGTTCAACGCCAAACAACGCCGCTCTTGGGGCATCGAACCTCTGTTCACGAAACGGAACAAATCATCAAGGCTCTGTTTCCCACCGAGAGACGCACCCACACAGACCACGACCGCGAGCATATAGCGGAGTATACAGCGGCCCGTGTAGTACAGAGAAATTTAGCGCACGAGGCCAGCCATCATATAGCGTTCAAATCTTGAAGATTTTTGGGAAACAAAAACGATTAGAACATGAGTCTTGCCGGCGGTGAGACAAGAATGGCGTAACGTCGACCGCGTCCGCAAATCAGAAACATCGCGCAGAGTCTCGCTGTCGACCATGTCGTGCTCTTAGTGCGCGATTTTGGACTAACGTCCAAATCAGCCTTATCATCTGCCTTCTCGCCTCAATAACCCCCGGGGGGCCTCCGCTCTTCTAGTACAACGCCTAATTTTAATAATGACCTGACTAACTTTCCGGTCTTCCTTTACCTGTCTGACCGGCTAGCACAAATACACACACGCGTGCTCACCGGAGTCACCTCAATGGGCACGCGCAAATTACTTCTGGCCAGTTACTTCTGATCTGTTTCGACTTCCGATCCTGTGCCAGGCTTGCCCGAGGGGGTTACCGCTCGACGGTTGCTTTCTGAGAGCTATTTTCCGAGGGGTGGGCCGTAAATTACCCTTCCCTTCCCTTGGAGGTTACCCCTCGGGTTATCGTAGTCCAGCCAGCCAGGACTTCTTGTTCTGGACCGTGCCAGCATCGATTTCTATGTCGAGATTTTCTCCCTTAAGGATGAGGGAGGTGGGCCCGCTGGAGGTCCAGTGCACGATCTTTGCCTGCAGGTAGTGGAGGCGGGTCACGGGTTCGAAAGTCAGTGCCTCATGCGGGTCCTCTTTCACGATGGCCAAGGTGTTGTGGCCACAGAGGATGCCGTAAGCGGCGAAACTCTCTTCCTCTTCTCTGCTCCTGGCGTCACCGCTACCGCGAACCGTCCCGCGACCACGGCCGCTACCGCTACGCCCGTCTCGGGCACTGACCCCGTCTCGGCCGCTACGGTCGGTCAGTTTGGCAGGACTTTTCACAAAGAGCAGTTTAGAGCAACAACTCCAGGAGTCGTCTTGAACAACGGAGCTTCGCCGCGGCGGCTCAGGCTGACCTAGTTTGACCAACAGTGCGCCCCAGACGCGGACGCCACAGGATTCGACGAGGTCTTCAGCGGGGCCGTTGATGATCGCTAGAAGTCCTTCGACCTTTGCGACCACACGCGAAACGGCAGCCTCGGCGCTCAATGCCACCAACCAACGCGGCGGCGGAGGTGTGGGGGGCGTATTGGACCTTTGCGGCGCCGGCTTCGCCGGCTCCGCCGGTGCGGCGGCCCCGCCGCCGCCACCGGACTCTGCGGAACGGGGAGCGGAGTGGTTCTCTTTAACGTCCTGGGCGTCGAGTGCTCGACGTAAGGCGATCCATTCCTTGATATAACGCGGAGGACGGCTGGTACGCTGGCCGTATGTATCTGGTTCGCGGGAAATGAGTTCCGCTGCGGGTTCGGTTTCATCGGCGAGTTGCGTGGTGGCAGCGGTATCGACATAGTCGAGTGCGCCGCCTCCCACGGCGCCTACGGAGTCTAGTCCACGTGTGGTGGCGGCGGTGCTGCCGGTGGTGGCTGCAGGTCGGTTGCGTCCCGCCTTTCGCGGTGGCGGCGTTTCGGGTACTTCGGAGATGAGGCGGCCGCTGAAGGCCTCGCCGACATTTGGAGTGAGTTCCATGCTGGAGGTGTCCTCGGATTGGCCTCGAGTGCCGAAGAAGGAGATGATGGATCGTTCGAGACTGAAGGGATCTACATCGGCGGGACAGTATAGTGGCATGCCACGGAATGCGGCATGTTCGAGCGGGTCCTCCAGGATAAACCTCTCCCGCACTTCCGGGCTGGGGTGCAACAAACGATAGCACAGATCGAGCATGTCACCTTCAACACGCAATTCGCTCTTCAGATCCAACAGATACTGTCCCTTCTTGTACTTCACAATCGCATCTAATACCTCATCCGTACTACCGCCCTGGAATGGTAACACTCCCGTTATCATAAACACCAACACACAACCCACTGCCCATATATCACCCGCAAATGGACGAGCCTCTACTCGGTCTCCATACAACCGCTCCATCACTACCTCGGGCGACCAGTATACCGGCGTACCAACCAACTCGTCTTCCCCCTCACCTTCCCCCCTCCCCCCACCATGTGAACCTTTTACATATTCACTCCGGCGTCCTCCACCGCCACTGCGCCCACTCCGGTAGTCCACCACATGGTCTCCCCCTCGGCTGTCCAAACCTCTGTCGCGGTCACGCTCCCGGTCGCGGTCACGCTCCCGGTCGCGGTCACGCTCCCGGTCGCGGTCACGACCATCCAGGCCACGGACGTCCAGACCTCGATCGCGGGTGTCCAGGCCACGGTCCAGACCTCGATCGCGGGTGTCCAGACCTCGGTAATCCAGGACGCCTGTGCTGCGGTGGTCGCTCCGAGCCTCGTTGGTCACCGTGGCGGAGGCGAAGTCGATGATCTTGATGTCACCAAGCTCAATCATCAGGTTCTCCGCCTTTATGTCACGGTGGACGCAGTTATGCACCATGAATGTGCGCAACAACGCGATTAGCTGACACGTCCACATCTTGACCAGTGGCAACGGCACCACCGGCGGCCCTCGCACACAACCCAACCGCGTAACCAACTCGAACAACGTCGGCCCGCGCATGAAGTCGTAAACGTAGTACAGACACCGCTGGTCCTGAAAACAGCCCTTAAGACTGCATACGTACGGATGTCCACGCAACAAAGCGTGCACCTGCAACTCGCTACTCAGCAAACGCCGCAGCGCGTGGTTGTTCGCCAAACGCGTCTTCCGCAGAAACTTCACCGCGTAAAGCCGATTCCGACGTATACACTTAAATACCTTCGATGACGACCCCTCACCTAATAGATCTAGCACTTTGTACGACGTTATCGTACCATGAGGAAACCTAATAACAAAACAAAACGTGAACAACACACTCGCGCGTGCGCGTGTGTGCACACGTGTGCAGGGGCCGTAACTGGCGCGGGGCTGGCGGGTACTTGTCTGGATCTGAGTTGCGGCTTTTCGGACGGCGTTTCCTCGCGTCGATCATAAAAAATATTCACCGCAGCGGGCCCCCACACATGGCGCTAAAGAGCAACCGGCGGGGCTTCAGCATGCGCCGCTTCGAGACCGTGCTAATAACACACGACTCGTCCGCCGCAAACCGGTCCAAGGACGCCGAACGCCGCTGCTGCTTCCACGCCCCAACCGACTCCTCCTTCGCTGTCGAGGAGGAGTCGCCCGCCGGCGACGCAGACACCTCCTCCTCTGCCGCCTCTTCATTCTTACCAGCGTCCGAAACACTACCAGGCAGCGCTTCGCCAATTGCGGTACCAGTCGCTGAGCCAGTCGCTGCAGCCGCGGTTGTGCTAGCGGCAGCCGCGGTTGTGCTAGCGGCAGCCGCGGTTGTGCCAGCGACAGCCGCAACTGTGCCAGTAGCACCCGCAACTGTGCCAGTAGCACCCGCAACTGTGCCAGTAGCACCCGCAACTGTGCCAGCTGTAGCGGACATGCCCGGCGAATAATTGAAGTGGTACTTCACGGTGCTGCCGGGAACTTCGAGAGAGCTGTATGTCGCCCCCAGCTTCGTGGAGCCCAAACTGCTGGGGTGCTGAGTCAGGCCGGTCGACTGCACTTGAGAGTACCCGGTCGTGTACGGCGAGAATCCGCTGCCGGTGTAATAGCCGGATGCATAACCGGGATTAGCCACATACGTGGAATAGCCAGCCGCATATCCTGCACTGGGGTTACCCGCCACATACTCCGTTCCATACCCCGGACTAGTCATGTACCCCGAACTGCTCGTCAGGTGCCCCGAACTGCTCGTCAGGTGCCCCGAACTGCTCGTCAGGTGCCCCGGACTTAGAGCTCCGTACCCCGAACTAGTCGTCCCATATCCGGGACTAGTCCTCACGTACCCTGGAGCGGTTGTCAGGTGTCCCGGACTGGCCGTCAGGTGTCCAGGATGGATTGCCCCGTACCCCGAGCTGCTCACCACGTACCCCGGACTGCTCGTTAGATACGCGTGACTCGGCGAGTAGCCAGACGCCCCGCCGAGCAAACTTCGACCGACAGGACTGGTGTAGGTTCCGCCAGTGCCTGCTGCGTGGGACGAGGTCGGGCGGTGACCTTGGTAACTGGTCGTGGCCCTAGTATAGGTGGCTGTCGGGTAGGTGGTGGCGGCCCCAGTATAGGTGGTGGTAGCCCCTGGGTAGCTGGTGGTAGCCCCTGGGTAGCTAGTGGTGGCCCCAGTATAGGTGGTGGTAGCCCCTGGGTAGCTGGTGGTGGCCCCTGGGTAGCCGGTGGCCGTGGTCGTGGGGTAGGCGCCGCTACTATACGTGGTGGTGGCTCCAGTATAGGCGGTGCTGGCCGTTGGGTACGCCGTCGGGGCCGCTGAGTAAGCCGTCGGGGGCGTGCCGACAGAGGAGTAGCTGGCCGAGCGCCTGGCGTCGTACAGACTCGGCGAAGGGTACATAGCCGCGGAGGCAGCGGGGGAAATCGAGCCTCCGATCGAGCCCCCGATGGAGCTCCCGATGGAGCCTCCGACGAAGCCCTCTCGCCGCATTTTCGCGTCCTGGTAAGCCTTCAGCGGCGAGGCAGACAACGTGTAGCTCGGAGGCGCGGCTCCGTCACCCAGTCGCGCAATTGTGTGCCGCGTTGCGCCCACCTCCCGCGCGACAGGCGTCGCAATCGCCGAGCACGAAAGCGTCGGCTTGTGACTTAATGTCGACCCCACCGCGAAGTACGAGGCCGGCAGGTACACCGCGCTGGGCACCGATCCGCCAGAGGACGCTGCACTCGCGCCTCGCTCCACGCTCCGGTAGCCACTGCCGTCCCGGAAGGCCCCCGTGTCCCGGAAAGCGCTGTCGCCTTCTCGGAAGACGCCGTCTCCATATTGGATCCGCGGGAGGCACTCTTTCTGGAGCAGTTGTTCGCGCACGTGTGTGAAGCTCGCGGCCGGCGCGGGGCGGTCGAGGGTCACGGTGGTCGCGCCGTCGCGGGCCACGGCGCTACCTGCGGCGGCGGCGGCGCTGCCACCGGAAGCGGACTGGACGGAGCCGGATTGTGGGAAGCCGATGTGCGCAGCGCTGGGCATGAGGGGCGGGCGTTGTAGGAGCGGCGTTTCTGCGGAGACGCCGCGGGCGGAGAGGCGCTCGCTGTGGTCGGAGAGACTGCGTTCCGGGGGTCCGGAGAGTCCGCGATCCGGAGGTCCGGAGAGCCCGCGTTCGAGTTCAAGCTCCGGTTCGGGCTCCACACGAGGACAGGCAGCACCGACCTGCGTGACGACCCAGGGGTGCGTTTCGCGTGCGCTTTCGAGTGTATGCGTCTCCATCTCGGGGACTGCACTGCGAAGGAAGACGCCGTCCAGCGGCGCAGCGTCAAGCAACGCAAGCGTAGCCGCGGCGTCCGCGGGCGCAAGCATCGGGTCGCTCGACGGCGCCGTGTCCTCATCGGAAGCGTAACCCAACGCTCGCCGCGGCCGACTCGAGGAACCCGAAAGCACTGTCGGCGACTGAGGCTCCGTTGGCGACTGTGCACCACTAAGACTCGCCTCACACTCCACCGCCCTCCCATCCTCGCAGGTACGCGACACCTGCGGTGTCATCTCATCCAACAACAATTCCGGCGATCCAAAACACTCCAGCGACTCAATCTCGCATTCGTCCGCTGCTGCCGCACAACCCTCCCCAGCCGCCGCCGTCGCCCGCCCGCCATCTCGCGACGACGAGAGCGAGCTAGCATACGGCAGCGCGTCAGACGACGCAGACAAAAGATCCGACGAACTCGGCACCACCAAGTTACTCGCCGAACCGAATATCGAGTCGTCCCCCGCCAGCGGCCGCTCTGCTGTGTTGTCCCGACTCGGAGGCTCCCCGTTGCCGCCCGCCTGGGTGCAGGCTTTGTCCGGCCACTCCTGCTCGCTCAAGTCCCCCTGTTGACTCAGCTCTTCCTGTTGGCTCAACTGATCCTGTTGGCTCAACTCTTCCTGTTGGCTCAACTGCTCCTGTTGGCTCAGCTCCTCCTGTTGACTCAGCTCTTCCTGTTGACTCAGCTCTTCCTGTTGGCTCAGCTCTTCCTGTTGGCTCAACTCTTCCTTTTGGCTCAACTCGTCGCACTCCGGATAGGAGGCGTGGTAGCCGCCGGCTTCCACGTTGTAGCCGGGGGTCAAGCCGTGTTCCTGGTCGCCGGCCAGGTCGGAAACGCTAGAGACGATGCTTCCGACCTCCTCCGCAAACGCGGCCTCTTGGGACCCGGACAGGTCCTGCTCAGGTGCGTCGGCCGCCTGGTCCCGCACCCGCTGGGTTCCGACTCGCTGCGTTCCGACTTGCTGGACTCCGTATCTCTTCGCGCTGCCCATTTCTGACCCGCTGCGTCCAGAATCGCGTTGTTCCAATCCACTCCATGGATTTTCTCTGCCTGCTCGGCCGCAGCTTGTCGGGTTGCCCACGCGGCCGGAAGGAGTCCTGCGGTGCACTACCGAAAAAAGAGCGTCTCGGCTTCCCGCGGACACGTCTCTACTTCCGACCGACGCGTCTCGGCTCCGGCTCCCCGCATCCCGGAACGAGTCTTGCGGTGCACTACCGGAAGCCGTTTCCGCGTCCTCCTCATCCTCGTCGAACTCCTGAATTATCAACGGCAACTCATCGTCAAAGTCTTCCGTACGGTCATCTTCCTTCGTCTCATTAGTCGCGGGACACCGCATAGCTCGTTCCCCAATACAATCAGTTTCCCGAGTGGGCATTTTTGACGAACCAAAATTAGGCACTTTAGATCGCTTGAACGCGCCTACTGCACCTCTCCGGCCGCCTCGTCCCTTTCGTCCCATCCGATTTTTAAAAACACAATCCCCCTCACAGCCACGCGCCTTCTTCATCCGACTCCTCAACCCCAGACTCGTCCCCGGAGACCTCCTCCCGGCAGCCGGACACCTCCTCAAGTCCATACGCAGCGGCAATGTTCTCTTGCAGGCGCCCCTCCAACTCCTCCCGGACCCCCGCACTTAGTCGCCACGTCACAGGCTTCACGGCCTTGTCCTTCGAACCCAGGACACTCAACCACTCCTTAAACATCACGCTATCCTGCTCCGGAACCAGCGGCCCGAACTCCGCAAGCAGTGAGCCGGTACTCACGCCCGCTTCGCCCGCGCCGTAAAGATAGCAACACAACTAAAGGCAAACACATGCGACTAGCCGTCTCCACCCCGTGTTCCCACCAACGACCTGCTTCCCACCGGGCCTTACTTTGACGAATAATTTGCGTTGCGTGTCGTTGAGGCGAAGCGGAACAAAATTACCAATGCACTTGCCAATCCGCTCTTCCTTCATGCTCATGGACAACGTGGCCAGGTTGAGGTGGATCGGCTTGCCGGCCTGGCCGTGACGGCCGGTCCAAGTGGGTACGTTCCAGGAGTGCGCGTCTCGGTCTCTTCTGCTCGTGACGAGCGCGCCATAGGCTTTGTAGGCGTAGCTCGCACGGTTCTCTGAAGTCAGCCGGATGACAATCGACTCGTTCACCAGTCGCTCGTGCTCCTCCACCGAGTTGATAGTGCCCGCCGAGCACAGCTCCTTCAGAAGGTCCTCTTCGCCGCCGGTCTCGCCCTCCCCGTCGTCGGACACCTCTCCAGTGCTGCTCGACTCCTGGCGCGCAACTGTAGCCAACGCCGCAGTGTCGTCGTCAGGCAGCAAGCCTTCCTCCTCCTCGTCCAGCTTCCTTTTCTTCTTGTCGCTTCTCGACCCACTGCTCCCCGGCTCACTGCTCCCTCTTTTGGAAACTTTTCTCTTGGCTCTTATTTCACGTTCCAGCTCTGCCTCGTCCAGCACCTGAACACCAGACACTTCTTCGTCAATTTCACCCGCTGTTGGGAGACTGGGAGCATCTCCCGGCAAACCCACAAGTGTGGAGGATGAGATCGAGGACACAGGGTCACCAGACGCTTCCTCCCCACTAGCCGAGTGCGCGAAGGTCCCAGGCGGAGTAAGGAGTGGGGTAGCTGGGGCCATCTCACTAGGCGTAGCAGGGGATTGGTCCACGGGCGACAGTGAGTTCGACGGACACGGCTCGTCCGGTAGCATGGACACCGAGTCCCTTTCCAGCGGCTCTTCCTTGTCCTCCTTTCCATAATCCGCGAAAATGTCCGGTCTCTTCAACGCCTGAACAAATTTCTGAAGCAAGTCACCCGGTAGCGGCGCCTGAGAACCGGAGTTGGCAGGCTGGGGGGGATGTGCGAACATTTCTATGAAATCGTTTGGCTTGAATACTTTGTCGTCCTCATTCTTCAAAATCCTGTTAGCTATGTGACTCTTGTATATTTGGCGTTTGTATATTTTCTCCTCAATGGTGTTTTGGCAAATGAGACGATAGACCTTTACATCGCTGTTCTTTTGGCCGATGCGCCAACATCTTTCTTGAGCTTGGGCGTCAACACTCGGATTCCAATCGGGGTCAAAGATGACGACGCGATCTGCTCCGGTCAAATTGATACCCAGACCGCCAACTCGCGTGGTCAAGAGCATGCAGAAAACTGAATTATTCTCGTTAAAATCATCTATCAATGGTATCCGCTGCTTTACCGGTACAGTTCCATCGATCCGGTAATATTTGAATGGCGCAGCTGCTGGCAGCACACGTGTGTGCGCGGCGCTATCTTGGGCAGAATTCGGAACAGCCGCAGAAGCGTTGAGGGTGATAAGGTGTCGTTCGATAATGTTCAGTGTTTGAATTCTCTGGCTGAATATTAAGGTCCTATGTCCTCCTTTCTTCCAGGTTTTAAGCAGTTGAATTAGAATCTTTAATTTTCCTGACCTTTCAACGTTGCCATAATCTGCTGGCTTTCCGACGGTGCGCAGAATGAGATCTGGATGGTTGCATAGCTTAATGAGCATGGATAGGTAAGCTAGAGCTTTGGTAATCGAGTTGCCGGCCCCGAAAGGATTGCCTTTACTCCTGGCATATGCTTGGGCCATTTGTTCAGAAACCTTGTGGATGGTTAGGAACGCGCAGTACACTTGATACTGAGCCAGCGTGAGGGGACATAGCAGTACCCTTTCCGTCTTTTCTGGTAGGTGGAGTTTGACCTGTCCCTTGGTTCTCCTGAACAAGTGGGGTAGGACGAGTTGTTTCAAAAGACTGATACATTCACGGCTCTTTTGCCGTTCATCATCTGCGACGTAGTTCTTGCCGGCGCGGTCGATGGGAAACACAAAATACTTCTTGAATGTAGGTAGCGTGCCCAGTAGACCGGGATGGACAAAGTCGATTAAGCTCCAAAATTCCGTCAGGTCATTTTGAAGTGGGGTACCCGACAAGACAACCCTGTTTCTGATATCCATTGATTTAACCGCCAACGTCAATTGCGAGTTGGGGTTCTTCAGCTTATGTCCTTCGTCCAGGACTCCGAGAGCAAACGGAACCTTCCGGAAACGGGCCTGGTGCCTCCTCAAGAACTCATAGGTCGTTAGATATATACCACCATCATACCTTAGGTCATCCAAGCGTCGACTACCACCAACCTGTACCGCGTCTGCTTGTCGATGTTTTGTTAGATATTTTGTTAACGCCTCACCAGAGGTGATCATGTACACGTTGGATTTCAATGGCGGATAGAAGTGCTCTATCTCCTGTTGCCACTGAATCAGCAACGTAGCAGGACACATCACAAGGATTGCATACTCTGAAAATAACTTCAAGTGCGCGCTCATCTCCTTGTAAACGACATGGCAACATCGGGCTTCCCGAATTAATCCTTCTACAGTCCCTTCTAGAGGGCGGCCACATCTAGCTGCCATGCACTCGTCACCTCCCGTGCAATCTGCTACAGTAATTCCTTGCATTAACGCATCCCATCTGTCTGTTAACGCTACTGAACCGGAGTCAAGAAGCGCCGCAATTAACGCAATGGCCTGTAAGGTCTTTCCTAAACCCATCTCGTCCGCTAGTAATGAGCCTTTATCTCCTATGTAGTTATTCAGAAGCCACTTCACACCTACCTAATATCTTATGGTGCTCACATATCTCCTAACCTACTTTTTGGTAGTCATGTAAGGTATCCCATACGCTGGTGTTGATTCTAAATTGTTCTGTTAAAGATACTGTTGGCATTCATATAAAAATCATTCACAATGTCCACACTAGTTTAGCCAAGTTGACCAAAAAGGATTGCGCCTCGTTGAAGTCTACGAAAGAACAAGTGTCTAAGTGCGCGTCCAAGTGCGCGTCCAAGTGTGTGTGTGTCTAAGTGTGTGTCTAAGTGTGTGTGTACTGAAGCATGAGTCGCCATAAACTCTGTCGACAAACTCGATGGGTACGTTGGCGATTTTAGCTTGCATTTTGGTAGCTCTCAAGATTGCCTCGCATTGGAAAGAATATCCAACGCTGTTCATTTCTTGGCATATCCTTTTAAGTACGTCCCTTCGATAAAGTCTGAAGCTACCGGTAACATCCGTGGCTGGTGGAGAGAATAAGGCGGCGACCAGTTGGTTGCTGAGGCATGAGATAAGTCGTCTTTTCAGTGGCCAGCCTATAACACCTCCACCATTAGAATATCGCGTACCCGAAACTATATCGTAGTCACCTTCCTTCTGCTTCTTGATCATTTCCACAATGTGCCGCGGCTGATGCGATAAGTCTGCATCCAGTATTATAACGAAGCTTCCACGCACCTTTTCCAAACCCGCTATATACGCTGTTCCAAGACCCAATTTACCGGAGCGCTTCACAATACTCATCTCCACCTCGGGAAATACCTTGATATCAAGCTCTTCAAACACTTTGGCCGTTCCATCGGGAGAGTTGTCATCCACTATCAATATTTCGTAACTAGGCTCCTGACTAAACAACCTAGTTACGTTGACGGATTGTTTGGTGCGGCTTATTTGCCTTAGGGCATACACGGCAGTAAACCAAAGCGACGCAACAAAACCGGCAGGTGATTGAAGGGGATTGAAGGGGGATTGAAGGGGGGGATTCAGGGGATTGAAGGGGGAGACCAGTACTCGCCTTAAGGCTCTCGCCTTAGGGTTCCCCCAGGGAAGCAGACAGTGGTGACTCCTAGACGGCGGGAAAAAATCCCAGACGGCCATAGATGGTGTGGACATTACGCTGTTTTGAATGCTTCGACAATTTGGTCCACTAGGATGGGTAAATTCTCTGCTTCATTATATGTGGCTACTAGTACTGTGTAAGTAGGCGGTGAAGGTATCATGAGTTTTTACGTGACGAAAAAAGACAAGTGTGTTTCAGTGGGTGTGGCAATAAACTGCTTGGTTCTACGGGTGTGTTTGAGAGCCAGCCAGCCAGCCCCTTCATTGTTTCGTGGCTGCTACCCGTGAGTGAGTAGCAATTCCGTTTTGCCTCGTTTTTTTTGGGCGCGATTTTGTGGCTGTAGGTTCCCCATGGTCGCTGTAAGTATCTTTTTCACGGCACGTCCCGCCTGAATGACCCTTCGCAACATGAGGAGGCGTACCCCTGTGCGGGACTTTCTAGCGAGTGTTCTCTAGGAGATGTATTGTATTGTAGACAAATCTCCGCGCTACAAAGAGGCTAGCCGCTGCTGTGTTGAAGTGCGGCAAGAACCGTGTGTTCTTGGACCCGTCTGCCTCTCGTGCTACGGTGTTGCAGGAAGCAGGTTCTCGTGCGCAGGTTCGTTCGCTGATTGGACGTGGTGCGATCTTGAAGAAGGCGGTTAAAGGCAATAGTCGTTACCGCTGCCGAGTATACCGGGAGGCGAAGAGAAAGGGTCGCCACATGGGTCTGGGTAAGAGAAAGGGAACACGTAATGCCCGTTGCTCATTCAAGTCGCAATGGATCCGTCGTATCCGACTTCTCCGTCGTGTACTCCGCAAGTACCGTGCACAGAAGGTCATTGACTGTCACACATATCACCAGTTCTACCTCAAAGCTAAGGGCAACCAATTCCGTAACAAGAAGGTCCTCGTAGAGGCCCTCTGGGACGCCAAGAACGCTCAGAACAAGGAGAAGCTTCTTGCCGAACAACGTGAAGCACGTCTTGCCCGTGCTGCCGCTCGTAAGGAGAAACTGGCCAAGAAGGAAGCTGCCGCCCTCGCCGCCACCCAGGAGTAATTTTTTCAACCAACCAGCGACCACCTCTCACGCCGCCAGGGCTACCGCAGGCCGCGGGGTAATAACACGTGGTAAAAGTTCTGCACGTGGTAACCACACAGAGGGTTCTTCATTACACAGAGTTTTACGTGACATACAGAGTAATACATTTGAAGCATGGTGCGAGATGCGGGAGCGATCAGGATCCAGTTGCACGACTTACCTGCGCTGCCTAGTCACACGGCGGGTGGAGTACTGGGTGGATGGCTGCAATCTTGGCTTGGATTACCACTGTTAAAGACCAGCGAGTTCGTCATTCTGCTAACGGTTGGGATTCCAGCAGGTCTGATGGCGGCCAACAACGTTGATCTGGCTTCCACGTGTGTGACGGTAGTGGTGTTATTCAGCAGTACTCTGGTGCTTCTTGACTGGATCTACAGCGGCTTCCGGAAGGCGACCAAGACCTTCTTCACAGATTTTCCCGTACATGGCGTGGCTTCACTTGGGAATAATATGGTCGCCGTCTCCGGCGGTGGAGGCGGCTTAAGCTACGGCATTCCGGACCAGTGTGCCATCGTGCACTTGTACCATTCCCGGCTGGTAGAAACCATCAACTCGGCTCCCAAAACTTGGGCTTGGACCGCCGGCAAGACTTGGACTTCCGGCAAGACTTGGACTTCCGGCAAGACTTGGACTTCCGGCAAGACTTGGACTTCCGGCAAGACTTGGACTTCCGGCAAGACTTGGACTTCCGGCAAGACTTGGAATGCCGGCGAGACCTCAACAAATGAGAGAACCTCTTCCGGCAAATTGGCGGGATTCAATATGCATGTGTTCAATTCAGGCTCTCATGACCCGCGCGGCGCCGAGCGGCTCAACTCTCTTGGAATGCGGGTTTTAGCATCATTGACACCCTATGCCTTATGGGGTCTGGCAGCGGATCCCGGCTCCCATTTGATAAGCGGCGGCGTGGGAGGCATCCTGCACCTGTTCCAGGCAGGAGTTGTCTTGGAACGGTCGGAACTCACTGCTCTGGTTTCGGCTGGTGGCAAACTGCCCGCCAACCCTCTGGAGATTCCGCCAGCGACACGGCCGGGTGAGGAGACACGGCCGGGTGAGGAGACACGGCCGGGTGTGGAGACACGGCCGGGTGAGGAAACACGGCCGGGTGAGGAAACACGGCCGGGTGTGGAGACATGGTCGGGTGTGGAGACACGGCGGGGTGTGGAGAAGTCGTCGTTCAGTACCTCTTCGGCGACGGTGGACCCCACCGGGGCCTCGTTAACCTTGTTGGGTGCTCACAAAATCATTGAGCAGTCAATTCGACAGAAGAACAAGCTGCTGGTTTCGCAAACACGATTGTGCCACAATAAGATTGCGGTGTTGTGTGAAGACGGGCAATTGTGTGTCTATTCGTATGGGTACGGACGCATGGACGGACTGCACCTGATCGGCAAGACCAAAAATAAACAAGTCGTGGACTTCCAATTCGCTGATGATGGCGCTCTACTGGTTGTCATGACAAACCGTGGGAAACTTTTGGTATACTCTGCACAGCCTGAGGAAGGCAGCCAGTTCATGCTGGAGACCGCTACATGCGCTCCGGGAATTGTCGCGCCAGTATTACTCAACAGCAACGCCAACCACTGGTACCCACTCCACGAGTGCGAACTCCCGAGCAACCACCTACGACCTCGATACCTACTCGTAACACGAGTCCGGAAGGGCAAGTCCGCAGGCGACTCCAAGCCTATGACAGACGGCTACCTTTCGGGCATGGGCAACTCTCTGGCTGCTAGTAACCCTCTAGGTCCGAGTAATCCTAACAATCTTGGTGCTAGTAATCCTGTGGGTACTACTAGTAGCCTAATGGGTGCTAACAACCCAATGGGTGCTAGTAACCCTGTTGGAAAAGCCCCTGTGGGGGCGACTTGGCGACGCGGTAACTACGCAGATGGGCAACTGACAACCGACACCTACGAAATTGTAGTTGTCGGGATGGACACGGACCGGCCCAAAACAGCAGTCGTCATGAAGATGAATGCAAATATGAACAGGACTATGTTCGCTTGGTCAAAGGAACCTTTTCGGACGCGATACCTGAAGCACCTGGAATCAGTTTCTGCTCTTACCTATGACCAGGACGTCATAGCTTTATGCGGGAACCAGAGGTTCTCTATCTTGAGTCTCAGAGACCTAAGCACTATTACCACCATAGAGAGAGACAGCAACAGCTTACCAATCACCGCTGCTACGATCACTGATGAGAAACTTCTTGTGGTGGGAGCCGCAGACTATTCCCTCATTGTTGTTGCACTACCACCCTCTCTATCCGGCTACAGATTCGGCTTCCTTAATCTATCTCCTCGTATTTTACTCTACCTAGCTGTACTCCTTAAAATAGCACTACTTACGGCATGTGTTGCTTTGTGTTTATAACACATCTATCTTGTGTTTATAGCACATCTATCGTGTGTTTGTCGCAAAAAAAAGATCCCTACGAACAAAGATCTCTGAGAACATCGCAAAACCCGTTTCTGCGTCCGGCTTCCTGCCATTTCCGTAGCTTGTCGTATGTTGGTAGCTCCCGGTTTTCGTTAATCCAAATGTACTTGAAGGTTTCCGGTGCTCCGGTGTGATTCACGGTATTCGCCAATATACTTGTGTCCACCAAACAGGTGTTTCCTCGCTGACGTTTGGAGAAGGGCTTGCTGGAAGTTCGTTTCATAACACCTCGAAGCTTATCCATCGCTTCCAGGGGTAGCTGTTTGATCGCCACGGCGCGCTTCATCGCTGATTGAGGATTTTACAAAATGTGCTATCCCGATCCTATTCCGAGGCATGAGGTATTGCCGCTTAAAACAGTAACAAATATCGGGGCTTTCCGGACGCAGCCGCTTTTGATGGTCGGATTGTGAGTCATGAGCCTCCAAGGCATCGTAAAATACGGCCGATTCAATATCCATCGTCGCAGCGCACACGCGTGCGCGCGCGTTTGCAAGCATTTAATTTCGTAAGAGTGGTCTCCAAACTAATGACAACTGGTCATTAGACGAACCTGGACGTACGAGGACTTTGCAATTGAGGCAGGATTAATATACTACTCACGGAACATTGATTCGGTAAGTATGTTATACAAAGAGTCAAGCCATGCGGTTGCAGTGGATATTGGAAAAAGATTATACGGAGAGAGAGCAGTTAGCTACGGATCTGGAGACTTGATCTTTCGAGGACATCACATTTAAAGATTTTACTAATTGTCGGGTGAACTGGCACATTATCCGGGAATGGTTGTGAAATTGGGAGGAGCATTCTGCAACATCCGGGAGATAAATACTTCGGCTGAGCTGCAGCGGTACTTCAATGATTTTACGATATATAATGTGGCGGTTGACTTTACAGACCCCGACCACCCTCAGGTGTACATGCACCATACGCCGGGCGAGCTATGTCACGCGTTAATTCAAATGCTGCCGACCTTGAGCGAGCAGGCCCGGATATATCTTCATGATTATAGTGAATTTGAGCTGAATGAGATGGTCCGGGATGAGAATACAGCGCAGGTCCAGCTTGACATCATGCGATTGAGAGCCAAGATACTAGGATTGATCAAGGATGACAAAAAATAGGCGCCTTTTCTATGACATGCATCGCGTCACTTGTATAAAAAGTGTCCTTTTTATGTGCAGTAAGGCAGTTCGTCCTCGCCATCTGCAGAGCAATTGCACTTACACGTTTTTCCGTCGGTGTTTCCACCCGTGCTACACTCACCCACCTTGTTCCAGAGACCAGTCAGTTTGTCTGGTGACGTGCCGGACGTGCAGCTGTACAAAGCGCCGTTGTATGCCACCTGTCCGGAGGGGCATTGGACGGAGCTCGAAGACCAAGCGGTGTAGCCTGAACAGGCCGGTTGGGCATGGGCCATGCCAGCCCACGCCAGCAATACCCCAAATTTCATGATATGCACCTCCCTCGCATGTGAGGTGTTGTGTGGGTCTAGATGAAGAAGACGGGTCTAGATGAAGAAGAAAAGCTAGTTGTTGTTGGCTAGGTCAACTTGGATGGCTAGCTGTGCGAGTTCGCGTTCTCGGGACTCCATCAGCGCCTCTTGGACGACGAGATCCCTGGCAACTCTGTGTTCGAGTGAGGGTGCGCAGAGCATCTTGATGGCGTCGGTATATGCTGATGAGAGAAGTGTGACCTTGATGGGGGTGAGTAGGTCCTTGTTGTCAAGTTCGTTGACCTTTTTGGTGAACTGGGCCTTGTCGAGCTCCCCGGTTTCGAGTTGATGGCGTAGGCTGAACCATTGGGGCGATAGCAGAAAGGCCTTGAATGGCATCCTGCCTATGGTGGCGAGATATGAGTCGAATGAAAGAAGCACCGAGTTAGGGTCATAAGTGTGGCAGCGGTCCCAGAGCTCTTCCAATATATCTTTATGGTTACTATTGTTGGTGACCCAGATGCCAATGGGTTGTGGGTCACAGTCGACGTATTCCAGCAAGTCCCTCATCTTGCTCTGGTACTTTTCCGCCTCCTTTTTGAGCTTTTCTTCTGCGGCCTCCAGGCTGCTGCCGTCCGTCGGCGTCTGTACAACCACATTGGACCGGAACGCATAGCAGTTGGACACCTCAACTACACCCGGTGATACTTCCAGACCTAGCAGCTCACCACGTATCGTGGCCGATGGGTCCTCCGTCGCAAAGCCAGCTATACGTAATGTCGGCTGCAGCATCAGTCTCAGCTCTAAATCGTAGTTCAAATTACGACCCATCCCGCCAATTTTACAAATTAGCCCAGCCGGCCGGATGAGCCGAAAGCGTAGAACACTGAAACCATGATTGTCAATGAGCCACACAAGAGACAATGGGCCGTATCGGGATCGGGAGATGCCCGAATGTCAACAGGGGGATCAGCACACCAGTCCAGCAACAGCCGGCTCGTTCTGCCAGGCCCACAATTGGGTCTGCAAAAAGGCATTTGCGAACGGCTTTTGGAAGGGCGAACGGGTAGGATGAGGGAAAATTGTGAAAAAGAATGGAGGAGAATCAGTTGTTGGATCACCCGTTGTCGAAGAAGCCCAGGAGTGAGATAAGCTCTAGTTCTGTGCACTACATGTTTGGTTCGATCCTGCAATACTGCATGGCTAGTTCAAATCCTATGGAAAAGCAGTACGAGATAGGACATCGTATCGGCAGTCGAGTACTGCTTCTTTTGACCTTCCGCGACAAGCTGAAGAGGGAGATTAAAGTGGTTAATATTTTGTCTTTCATCTCCCAGCAGTGTTGGCGCATCCTGTTTGGTCGACAAGGCGACCTGTTCAAGTGTGGCGATAATCAAAACGACTATATGCTGACTGACCACAAGTTTATGCTTACCAAGTACTGCCATGAACCCCGAGGCGATTCCTTCATCGACTACGGGGCCTTCGCCGCGGGAATTATCGAAGGCATTCTTTGTGATGCTGAGTTTGTAAGACAACAAATCCCACCACCCCTCCACAGCTCCCTTCGGCATGAATCTGCAACGGTAGCCTGCAACGGTGACGGCACACACGTTGAATCCAGATCCTAAGGACCGGACGGTGACTTTCCTGATAAAGTTTTTCCCTGAAGCTCTCAATCGCGAAACCAAGATGACAGGTTAACTAGCTATTCTTGCTCGAATAAATAGCTATTCTTTCTTGCTGGAAGTCTTGTTCATTTGAGCTAAGATGGTCATGAGTATCTTGTCATTGTTCGGGTCGGATTCGACTGTCCGGATTTCACGGAGCTTGCTCGACTCTAATGTCGCTGCCATGTCCTCCAAATCTTTAACGTCGCCTCCCAACTCATCGTCAATCAAGACCTGCGCGTTCCGTAACCCCAAGCTCTGCAAAGCTGCCTGGAACGATGATGAATCACCTGATGATGTATCCTCAGGCGTCCACCCCACCTCCGTTTTCAACCGCTGGCCTGCGTTTGTGCCAGCTACTTTCGAACTGAAGCTACCCATTGATTTTGCGTCCTTTGCTGACGCATCATCCTGTGCTGATTCACCATCGCCCGAACTTTTTTTGCTCGAATTTCCCTTCTTCGAACTCCCCGTGTTCGGGCTGTCACCTTCCGTGGATGAACCAATCTCGGCGAAAGATGCGACTTGGCTATCAGCCTTAGATTTGCTCTTGGGTTTGCCCGTCGGCTTGCCCGTCGGCTTGCCCGTCGGCTTGCCCGTCGGCTTGCCCGTCGATGAATCACTGCTTGACATCAAGGAGTCAGAATCATGTTCTTCTCCGAGAAATGTGTTATCACCGAGGAATGCGGAAACAGGATCCAGAGGCTTGTGCTTAGTCTTCCGTTCCAGGAAAGATGCTAATCGTATTTTATTAGCCTTGGACGACAAAACCCCGTTTGACTTGTCACCATTCAACATATAATACAATCTCTCTGTCCGGCGCATTAGATCTTCCCAATTGTTCAGTATCGCAGGTTCCGTAAAAAACACTGAATCAACCAAACCAAGTTTCGCAGCCATGTCTTCGTAGCGCCGTAACCTATTCACTAAAGGCTTGATGGATTGCGAATCATGTTTCAAATCTAAAATTGAAGCCTGGAGGAGGAAGCTAAGCGTGGAGGGGAAGCGAGACGTGGAGGGTACTTTGTGTTACTAATTCTGATTTTATGGCTGAACCTGTTTTGGGAATTCCATGTATTGCTATGTTATCCAAAGAGGAATCTCGTCCTAAGAAATTTACTCCAAGTGTATGTCGTAAGTATTTACCGCTTCTGGATGAACCGTCAACTTGAATGTAGCCGTATGCAAGAAAAAGAACTAACAAATTTTTCGAGAACATGACATGCAGCACACGTGTGTGCTAAGGACCGGAAACGCGCTCCGCACTATCCTCGCAGGGAGCAAATCCAATCCAATTCACTATTGCATGTAGCAGCCCGATGTAGATTACCATCCGATCTTAGTCGTTGCAATTTCCGTTCACAGAAATTGCTTGAGTTGATTCCTTTGGAAGTTCCATCTGCCTGGACTTCAACCTGTTTTATTTTGTTTGGGAAAGGAGGAGTCTTGATGGTTACGAGTACTTGCTCTGTTTTTTCCGGCAAGGTAACGTTGGCTTTCTTCGCGAATTCTTCAGCTCGTTTCAAGAGCTTGTTGAATTGTCTATTGAGCCGAAGAGCATCATAATTGGATATGACGCCCCCTTGTTTTGTTCTTGTTTCTGTGGCCCTTTCTCTAAGTTTGCTTATTTCCGCCAGCACGTTAGTGAGTTGGATTCTCGCCTCATCCTCCATGACTAATATTAATCCGGTTGAGTACCACCCCCGTGTAGTTAACCCCCAAGATAAACATGCACAGTCCGTGTAGTTAAA
Organism: Gregarina niphandrodes; assembly: GCF_000223845.1. Lineage (NCBI taxonomy): Eukaryota > Apicomplexa > Conoidasida > Eugregarinorida > Gregarinidae > Gregarina > Gregarina niphandrodes. The sequence goes on along the minus strand of NW_011645777.1, from coordinate 91,286 downwards.
CATGCATGCACAGACAGTCATATAGAATTTGTCCTCAGAGACAGCCGTTCTGACGCACTCCTAGGTAGCTTTCACTCCTAAGTCGTGGTATAGCATTAGTTCGTAGGAAGTAAGGTTTCAGGGAGTGACGAAGTTATTGGGTCAATTAAAAATGCCGAGCGGTCGCAAGTCGGCACTGAAAAAACATCAGAAGGGTGGGGGCTTTGGCAAGAGTCTACAGAAGCGAAGTACTGATGTGAATGGCGGCATCGCCTTTCTTAAACCGGATATATCTCGGTTATTGACTCAAGGAGAGAGTGAGAAGAAGTTGACTATCTTGGATTTTATAGACCGAGATGCGGGAGTTTCCGCGTTGGAAATGAACGATTTGGAAGACTACATAGCCACAACTCTTCAACAGCATAACGCCAATGCGGCTCCGCTGGTCATCTGTAACCGGGACGGTAGTTTACTCGACACGGCTACCGCCACCGTTGTCAAAGTTAGGACGGAAGGATTGCAGGCAAGCCAGACATCTCATAACAGGCAGTTCGACCTTCCTATCAGGCCATTTAGATTCCTCGACCCCCTTAACAGAGTTCTTACCTTTGCACAATACTTCGGCAAGTTCCTTACTGAATTTGAAAGGCAACCTACCGAACCCATGCTTTACAACGACCATGACCCTAACGCCGCTTCATCGGATGAGGATGATAACCATGGTGATGATAACCATGATGATGATAACCATGGTGATGATAATCATGGTGATGATAGCAATGACGATGGCAGCAAGGATGACTTCAAGAGAGCCAGCAGTGAAGATGGTAGTGAAGATGGTATCTTACTGCCACCGATTGATTTGTTTCAGGAACCGGTCTGTCTTCGATCGAACAACAAGGACGAGAAGGAAAACGAGCTAGGTCATGAAGAGATTATTGCTGCATTACAGAAGTGTGAAGATATACGTGTTATATATTCGGCGTTCTACCATTATTTTGCGAAGGTCGTAAATTTCGGTCCATTATTGTGTGCGTCAGATTTGCAGAGGGAGGAATTGCGTTCGTTTACTGAGTGGCGACGGGGACTGAGTGAGTGTGAGTTGGAGGAGAAGGTAGTAATTGCGCCTTACGAGAAGAATTTGGAGTACTGGAAACAGTTGTGGAGAACAATTGAGAGATCAGATATTGTATTGGAAATTGTTGACTCACGTAATCCTCTGATATATCGATCTGGTGCATTGGAGAAGTTGATTGAGAGTTATGATAAGAAGGTTATCTTGTGTCTGAATAAGGCGGACTATCTGTCAGCGAATCAGCGTAGAAT
>NW_011645777.1:89190-89961 GCF_000223845.1 Gregarina niphandrodes | reverse complement strand
GATGATAACCATGGTGATGATAACCATGATGATGATAACCATGGTGATGATAGCAATGACGATGGCAGCAATGACGATAGCAGCAAGGATGACTTCAAGAGAGCCAGCAGTGAAGATGGTAGTGAAGATGGTAGTGAAGACGGTATCTTACTGCCACCGATTGATTTGTTTCAGGAACCGGTCTGTCTTCGATCGAACAACAAGGACGAGAAGGAAAACGAGCTAGGTCATGAAGAGATTATTGCTGCATTACAGAAGTGTGAAGATATACGTGTTATATATTCGGCGTTCTACCATTATTTTGCGAAGGTCGTAAATTTCGGTCCATTATTGTGTGCGTCAGATTTGCAGAGGGAGGAATTGCGTTCGTTTACTGAGTGGCGACGGGGACTGAGTGAGTGTGAGTTGGAGGAGAAGGTAGTAATTGCGCCTTACGAGAAGAATTTGGAGTACTGGAAACAGTTGTGGAGAACAATTGAGAGATCAGATATTGTATTGGAAATTGTTGACTCACGTAATCCTCTGATATATCGATCTGGTGCATTGGAGAAGTTGATTGAGAGTTATGATAAGAAGGTTATCTTGTGTCTGAATAAGGCGGACTATCTGTCAGCGAATCAGCGTAGAATATGGAGTAGGTATTTCGAGGAAGTTCTGGATATTGATCACATCCATTACTGTTCTCTCAGAGAGCTAGAGGATGATGACGGTTATGATGACGGTGATGGTGACGGTGATGGTGATGGTCAGAGGGATGGTAGTAGTCGAGAC
>NW_011645777.1:86591-89170 GCF_000223845.1 Gregarina niphandrodes | reverse complement strand
TTTGGAGTACTGGAAACAGTTGTGGAGAACAATTGAGAGATCAGATATTGTATTGGAAATTGTTGACTCACGTAATCCTCTGATATATCGATCTGGTGCATTGGAGAAGTTGATTGAGAGTTATGATAAGAAGGTTATCTTGTGTCTGAATAAGGCGGACTATCTGTCAGCGAATCAGCGTAGAATATGGAGTAGGTATTTCGAGGAAGTTCTGGATATTGATCACATCCATTACTGTTCTCTCAGAGAGCTAGAGGATGATGACGGTTATGATGACGGTGATGGTGACGGTGATGGTGATGGTCAGAGGGATGGTAGTAGTAGAGACAGCAGCCGTGACGAGGAGGATCTGTCAAAGTTGAATCTGTTGGATTTGAGTCGTGAGAAGTTGAGACAGAGGGACCACCAAGGTGGGGAGCAGCGTGTGGTTCCACGATCGGGAGGTAGTAGTTCTAAGTCACCTGAGAGCGAGGTGGTATTGTCCTTGGCGGCTGCGGAAGATTGGGAGGGTGTGCTCAGTATGAGTCAGCTACGCGCGCACCTGGAAACATTGGGGGTACAGGTTCGCGAAAAACAGAGCGCGAAACGCTTAAGGTGCTTACAGATATTGGGGGCTTTGGAGAACAAGCTGGCATCGAGTGCTTCGATCCATGATGAGTTTTGTGATTACTTGGCCGAAAATGCGGCCCGACATATTGAGGAACTTCATTCTGGTGCTCAAACGAGATCTAAGGTCCTACCCCACTCAGTCCTACCCCACTCAGTCCTACCCCACTCTGCTCGAGATAAAACCCGCACCGGTCGAGACAAAACCCGCACCGGTCGGAGTATGGTGATACGATTGTTGGGTAGTATTGACGCCCAGAGTCCCCTGGTTGTCGTGGGAACAACAGGGTTCCCAAACGTGGGCAAGTCGTCGCTGATTAACACACTCATGGAGGGGACGGCTCGCGTTGGTGTCAGTCGTACGCCGGGGAAGACGCGACACATCCAGACGTTGCAGGTGCCGAACAGTTTCCTGACGCTCTGTGACTGTCCGGGGTTGGTGATGCCGACGGCCGCTTGTTCGAAAGAGTCATTAGTGATAAACGGGATCATGAACGTGGACACCTACCGCGGCACGGTCGTAAGACCCGTAAGTCATGTGCTTCTGCGCACGGGGGAACAAATCGCAGAAATTTACGGTGTTACCCACACGTTCAATAGCCTCTTCGGCACCGAAGCGCTACATGAAAAGGCGCTACCCATCCTCAACTTACTCGCCAGCTGCAAGGGATACTACACCGGTACCAAGGGCGCCGTACCCGACGTCGAACGTGTTGGCCGAATGCTCGTCAAACAATACCTCGAAGGCAAACTCATCAGCTATTGCGAAGTCGCACCCAACGCTGACGTAGACGCCTGGCGCCACGAAGAACAAACCAAGTGGGCAAGCCGCAAACAAAAGTGGAGACAACACCGACAGAAGTCCAACCAACTCACCGTCACTGAGAAAGGAATGAAGCCCAAAAAAATTAATGCCTCTGGACGGGTCATACCACCACGACCCAGCTGAAGGTTTCCTGCGGTTGCGTTTTTTACGGTAGCCTTTTGTTATGTCCCTTTCCTCTCACCGTTTTTTGAAACCTGACGTTGGTTAGCTCAACAATGAAAGTTTCCGTCACCGTTCACTCTGTCGCCGGCATGGACGGCCATACCGGCGTGCTCGCGAACAAGTCGGATTTGTACGTTGAGTTGAAGTATGGCACTTTCCACTCGTGGCACACGAAGAAAGTCAAGGACGCCGGCTCCACTGCCGACTTTGAGGAGACCTGGAGCTTCGACGCCAAAGATAGCCACTCGACATTCACAGTAAAGGTCAAGGATGCCCGCCACCTCCGAATCGACGAAACGCTCGCCGAGGGCTCCTTCAAATTCGAGCAACGCGATGGATTCTACTACAATGGCGAGGTCGGCCTGGTCGACCAAAAACACGGCAAAGACCCCTCCATTAAGCTCACCGTCAAGTGCTCCGACTAGCTAATTTTTTCCGCACACACGTGTGCGCAATATATTAAGACAATACATCTTTAACCTAGTCTAACCATTTAGCCTAAAGGGTTGAGCTGAGCGTGAGGTACGGTCCCGAACCACGAGCTATTCAGCTCAGAACTGGCGGTATCGGTAGGGACCGACGGTGTAATAGACCCAGGCCTACAGTTTGAGTGTCGCCCGCGTTTCGTTGGACGAAACAGGGACCCGTGAGGAGTACGTAAGTTGGTGCAAGGAACGTGAGTGTACCCCCCTTGCACAGACAGGGGCTGAATTCGAGGACTGGACAGACGCAGTTTCCAGGGCCTACTACAAGTATGCAACAGTCGATGAGGTATCACTTTTCAGGTTCTTGGCGGACCGTATCGTGCCTGCAACGGCGGACCTGCGCTACGCTACTCTCTCTGAGGCAGGTCGTCGTAATGTGGAAACGTATTTCTCGGAAGTCGCACGCAAGCTATACGACGACTGCAGCCTATACGTGCACGCTTGGTACAAGCCAGTGCACGCATTCAAGACTGAAGACCTGGCGAAGCTCAATAACGTGA
>NW_011645777.1:84201-84945 GCF_000223845.1 Gregarina niphandrodes | reverse complement strand
TTGGCAAGAATGTGTTTTTATACATTGACGACGTGGTTATCTGTGGTGATACCAAGGAGGAGGTCCTAACGCTTTTGGAGAAAGTCCTGCAGCGTACGATCACCTCTGGATTCTACCTTCGACTCGACAAGTCTGAGTGGATGAAGCCAACGGTCGACTATCTGGGTTATAAGGTAGGTCGAGACGGGATCAAGGTACGTAGCAAGTCCGTAAAGAGTGTAACGGCCCCGCCGACGAATAAGGCTGAACTCCAGAGCTTTCTCGGTTTGGTGGGCTTTCCCGGTACGAATGGACAGATCGACTGCAGCTAGACTTCGACGGTCTCAAGCGGGCAGTAGCGAATACCGCAACCTTACACGCGCCACGACCAGGAAGTCCGTACGTAGTATACACGGATGCCTCCGGAGTGGGCGTAGGAGCAGCGCTCATGCAGGAGCAAGACGGCCAAGAAGTACCCCTGGAGTGTATGCAAGCCGTAAGTTGTCAGACACAGAACGAAGGTGGGGTACGTACCCGAGAGAGGGAGCTCTACACCATCAAGTACGCGGTACTTGATGGTGGCGAGACTACCTCGGCCTAGAGAAGTTTGTGGTACGGACGGATCACAACAACCTCAGATACCTAGCGACGGCCCCCACTGGCAAGGTCCAGCGTTGGGCATTGTCTAGCGCGATTTAACTTCGATATAGAGTTCCTACAGGGAAGTCAGAATAACGTTGCAGACTGGCTTAGTAGGTATGCCGC
>NW_011645777.1:81648-83795 GCF_000223845.1 Gregarina niphandrodes | reverse complement strand
CCAGCGTTGGGCATTGTCTAGCGCGATTTAACTTCGATATAGAGTTCCTACAGGGAAGTCAGAATAACGTTGCAGACTGGCTTAGTAGGTATGCCGCTCCAGACATCGACGAGGATGATCTGTTAGACACCATGGGCCTACCGGTCAAGCAGGTGGACAAGATAGACGAGGGCATAGATCTGCCGAGTTTGGCGGAGGTGAGGCGTGCAGTCCAGGAGGAGGGCCAACCAGGACACAAAGGTTATGTAGAAGCCGCGACGGGTCGAGGGTATGTGCCCGGGGCTCTACGAGAGAGAGCAATTTGCGGCTTGCACTACGGACGAGGAGGAGCACACATGGGTGTGACAAAGACTGTGAGAAGAGTAGCGCAGTACTTTGTGTGGCCGGGCATGCCGGCTGACGTGGCAGCCTTTGTGAAGTCTTGCTTGATATGCGCGCGACAAAAGCAACCGCGTTCCCCCACGCATGGATACGAGGTGGGGCACTTGGACGCTGCGGCGGCTGAGCTTACCTACAAGGTGTTCAAAGCGTGCTGGCTGGACTACTTCGGAGTGCCGAGGGTGATACTTACGGACAATGGCGGTGCGTTCCACGAGCAGGTGGTCAGCGCTCTGGGTGTGAGTCACCTGTACTGTAGCGCTTACAGGCCACAGGGCAACGGAGTTAATGAGGCGTCACATCAGTTCCTTAAGTTAGGAATGGCAGTACTTTGGCAAGAAGGCAGTCGTGACATCTCGACGATGCTAGCGGAGGTGGTAAACGTGTATAACACCACACCGCACCGAGCTAAAAGGTTGAGTCCTTTTCAGTCATTCTTCGGGTTGGAGGCGATAGTACCGGGCTGTCACGAATGGGCGGAATGGTTGCCAGAGAGTATCCGGAAGACAAATGTAGTAGCTGCTCTGAGAGACCGGCTGATTAGGCTTCTGGTGAGAGACCGCCAAGTGAAGACGTCGTTAGAGAAACCTTTGCAGCGAGGTGATATCGTTGTGGCAAGAGTGCATGCTGGAGGAGCGACTGAACATTTAGGCACGAACGAAGAGGCCACCCCCGACTGGCTCGCCAGCACCTGGTCGTTGCCCATGTTAGTGCTGAGAGTAGATGGTAAGCGAGTCACCCCCCGGCGGTACGGAAAGAAGGATAAGACGATAGAGGTCAGCCCGGCTGACGATAGAGGTCAGCCTGGCTGACGATAGTGGTCAGCCTGGCTGACGATAGAGGTCAGCCTGGCTGACGTTAGAAGGTAAGGTACCAACCGGTGACCGAGCTGCCGTCTGTTATGGCAGGCAGGAAGCAGGAAAGTCTGGCTGTAGACCCCGGGCCGAGACCAGGCAAACGGCTTTGGTTACAAGAAATCGGCCTGGCTCGTAATGACGAGGAATACCTAGACCCCTAGGGTTGGAGTTTCTTCCTCATGCGGCCCGCTAGCGAGGAGGAGGATGAGACTAAAACGGGCAGATAGACATAACGCTATCGGTTCAGCTGGGTTTTTGGGGGAAGACAGATATATCACCTAACATTCCGCCGTTACGTATAATGAGTGTCCGAAAAAACGAAAAATAGTTTGACAGCGAGACTGGAACCTGGCCATGCCCCGAACACACAGTTGTTTTGTCTCGTAAGGTGTTTCCTCGAAAGGTTTTGTTTCAGAAAAGAGTGATGCAGTTATCTGTAACAATACATTCGGCAGCGGGATTTCAGAAGCATACTGGGTTGGTAGACAAGACTGACATCTACGTGGAATTGCAATGTGGTGCCCAGTCTTGGCGAACATCTGTGGCTAAGGATGCTGGCTCTCATGGTTCTTTTGAAGAGACTTGGACCTTCGAAGCTGATCCCGGTCTTTCGGAAATTTTGATTAAGGCCTGCGACGCTAAGCACCTTCAGTCAGACGAGCTCTTGGCGCAAGGCAAAATACATTTCGATCAGAGACCGGGTTTCTTCTACACTGGGGAAGTCGCTCTGCAAGATGACAAACACGGCCGCGAACCATGTATTAGAATGACCATTCAGTGTTCATGACAGGACGAGTCTTAGATGATGGCTCATTTAATTTTTACATAGCACACACGATGGCCGTGTCCCGACACACACACGGTGGCCGTGTCCCGACACACACACGGTGGCCGTGTCCCGACACACACACG
>NW_011645777.1:71382-81628 GCF_000223845.1 Gregarina niphandrodes | reverse complement strand
CTTGGCGAACATCTNTGGCTAAGGATGCTGGCTCTCATGGTCTTTTGAAGAGACTTGGACCTTCGAAGCTGATCCCGGTCTTTCGGAAACTTTTGGATTAAGGCCTGCGACGCTAAGCACCTTCAGTCAGACGAGCTCTTGGCGCAAGGCAAAATACATTTCGATCAGAGACCGGGTTTCTTCTACACTGGGAAGTCGCTCTGCAAGATGACAAACACGGCCGCGAACCATGTATTAGAATGACCATTCAGTGTTCATGACAGGACGAGTCTTAGATGATGGCTCATTTAATTTTTACATAGCACACACGATGGCCGTGTCCCGACACACACACGGTGGCCGTGTCCCGACACACACACGATGGCCGTGTCCCGACACACACACGGTGGCCGTTTACGATTTTGTGGGAGCTTTGCCGACCTCGACACAACTTGTTGGTGGCATGATTTTTTTCTGGTCGGAAATTTGTTCATCAAGTAACAATGAAGAGTAGTTGTTCGATAAGATCGATTGAGTCATGTCTGAACGTGGTTGCAACGGCCGTGTATGTGGATAAGGTGGGTGGTTTGAGCTGCCATTCGGATTGCGACTACGAGCAGGTGACGATCGCGTTCGGTACACGAGAAGAGTTGGAGGAGGAAACGGCTCAGCATTTGGAAGTGATTTTCGCTTTGCACAGAGTCTGGAGAATTGACCATTTCGAGCATGAGGTGAAGGGGTACCCATGGTTCTTGAAGCCGACACGTATGCAGTTGAAGAAGAGGTCACCGACGAATTTGACTGCTGGAATTGAGACGTGGATTCGATTTGCACGGGCTGCGGCTTTTACAATCATTGGGCAGCTCCCGAAAGGTCATCTGTTGCCAGGTGCAATTTCGAAGAAGTCACTCGAGCGCAAACTAACACGAGACATCGCAGGCTGCTATGTGGCTGAGCTCGACGACTACCTTGCGGCGAGAGGTAAGGCAGCTGTCGAGGACCTTTGTCGAGCACAACACGTTATGAGGATCGTCAGCGCCAAAAAGGCCAAAGCGAAGGACTTCTGGAACGGTCCCGAGGATGATGTCGACACATCGTGGTGGAAGAAACTTACGCGGAGGGTAAAGAAGACAAAGAAGACGGTTGCCAAAAAGGAAGCACAGTGTGCTGAGGAGGACGACAAGCGGGTAGCCAAAAAGAGCAAAAAGCATCCGGCCACTCTCAGCAAAACAAACAAGGAAGCCGCCAAAAAAAATAAGACCAGCTCAAAGATCACGGCTTTAAACCTCCAAACTGCCGAGGACGACTCCGACTCCGAAGAGGAGACCGAGGACGACACCGAAACCGCCTCTGACGACGACGATGAAGAAGAGGCCACTGATTCCGAATAATGAATGGGATGATGGGATTTCCCTGCACTTTATTTTTAGCAACCATAATCTAACAATTTATCACCCCTACAATGGTGGACCCCAGAGAGTTTCGAACGCTCGACTTGTGGGCACCCACCATGTTGGATATTTGGGTGCCACATTTTCGTTTGTTTTAATCATGAAAAGTGCGCGGAGTTGTAAATCGAGTAGTGTGGTTTTGGGTACAGTGATGACGGCGTCATATGTAGATGAAACTGGTTGTCTGTCTGGCACGGCCGGATGCAGGTTCGAGCGTGTTGATGTGTTGTTTGGTACTTCGGAGCATTTTGCTAGGGAAGAGCCATTTAAACTTAAGTTGGTGGTGGCCGTAGAGAAGGATAAGCCTCATTTGCGTAACAAAGATTGGTTTACGCAGCCTAATCAAATGCAGCTGAAGCATGGATCCAAGGCGAACCTAAGAGCCGGCCCACGTACATGGTTTCTATTCATAGACAAGATGTGCCGGAATATAGTCCTTTCCCTACCAATCCACCTTTGGTTCAGCGTTTCTGACGCAACTCGAGACCATATCGTATACGGAATCGGCTCAGCCGTAGCTGGGTCATATGCCGGGGCTGTTCGGGAATTTATGCGGACAACAAGCAAAACACAACTTGAAGAGATGCGGAAGGCGCAATATTTTGTAAAGATATTACCGCTGAATAAAAGAGTTAAAAGAGACAAGTTCTGGACAGGTTAGACTGGCTGGCTACTCAGGTTCTGGACGACAGGCTGGCTAGTCAGGTTCTGGCCACATAGAAAATAAGTTGTGGGCAGCAACAATTTTAGGAGTCACCGACTCATCAGTAAGAATCGAGCCGGGGAGTTGGTCGTCATGAAGACCACCTTCAAACAAGTCCATTATTACCTCCAAGCGTTTTTTTGCCCACCTCCAACACCATTTGATCTTTCTGTTTTCCTGTCGCGGTCCAGGCCCTTCACGGATCCATACTCGTAAATATCTGTCTGTGCCACAAGTCTGTACCCGTCAAGAAGTGTCAAAAAATGAGTGTTCTATTGCGTTGTTTAGGATGACATGAGATATATTGCACCCGAGTGTAGGCTCCATGTGCTTCGTTGGCGTAGTTATGTACGGCGGGTAGCGGACTCGTAGCCGTAAGTGGGCGAGTTGCTTGAAGCAGAGTCTCGCGGTTTTGTTACAGGAGGTAATGCCTAAAAGGCTCGCCGGCAGAGGGAGTTATCTTTCACCTTGTCTGTGAATAGTTTCTTAATGAATGCGTTTCAGAGTGTGTGTGGTAACTGCGTTATGTGCTTCCACTTATCGTTCGGTATGGAGAGCTTGTTGGAATTTATGTCTGTGCAGCTAGGTTGGCTTTTCTCGTGCTAGTGACTATGGTTTATTAACTGATAGATAGTTCAGTGGTGAGGTCGTATCAGTGGTGAGGTCGTATCAGTGGTGAGGTCGTATCAGTGGTGAGGTCGTATCAGTTCAGGTCGTATCAGTTCAGGTCGTATCAGTTCATGGTATGAAATGGAAAGCTTTCTTGAGATCTATCTTGGCAAGGTATTTCACTTGAGAGTGAGTCACGCAAACTACGTCTGGAGCATACACAGCTGTAGTGACCACATTGATGCCGAATTGACGCGACCCCCGGGAATAAGTGCGCGAATAGGCGGCAGGAGATAATTACGTTCAGAACGCTACCAACTTTCGAAAAACGGACATTTTTCTTCAGTGATTCAGCACTGCAAACGTGTGTGCACTACCCCAAAATATCTTCCCGACGCCCAAAAGAAGTTCCCAACGGGGTGATCGGACACCCCTAAGCCAGACAGCCTCTTCATATTACGGTGTAATATGTGCAGTTGCATACCAGAATTTTCTTCATACAGCAGTACACTGGAATTCTGGGTTCTTGGATGAAGGACAAATATTTTTTTAGGCCATCCAAATTTAAGGTGCTGGCACAGATCCGTTTTACCATCGTTCTGTCCCTCATGATGGAAATGTTTCGTTGTAAAGTTTAGGATGAAGATTTCAGTGACCATACATTCCGTAGCGGGTTTCCAGGGGCATACGGGTCTGTTTAACAAGTCGGACTTGTATGTCGAGTGCCACTACGGCACCTTCCACTCGTGGCATACTAAGACTGCCAAGGACGCTGGTTCTAGCGCCGACTTTGAGGAGACGTGGAGTTTCGATGTGAACGAGAGTCATTCGGAATTCACGATCAAAGTCCGGGATGCCAGACATTTGCGACTTGACGAGACGCTAGCCGAGGGCGCTTTCAAGTTCGAACAAAGACCTGGCTTCTATTACTCGGGGGAGATCGGATTAGTGGACGAGAAGCATGGCGATGAACCGTCAGTGAGGTTGACTGTTAAGTGTGAAGAATAAAAAAGTGCGCGAAGAATAAAAAAGTGCGCGAAGAGTCAGTTTTTTAAAAAAAAAATAATTGACTTGATTGTGATAACTTTTGCGATGTGATCGTTCGTGTGTTAATGCCCCATAGATAGTTTGCTGAGTTGTGTTAAGTGATGTCGCTACTTGGTCGTTATTCGAATTTGGGTCGTGGTTGTTTGAAAAAATTGAAGATGTCATCTGAGCAAGTGGTGACAATGGATACGGCTGCCAATACCCCGATTGACAAGGGTCCGATTGACAAGGGTCCGATTGAAAAGGGTCTGACGGAGCAGGATTTGGTAGTGTACAAGACTATGCCGGTGTGGAGTGCTAAGACGCTGCCGAATGGGTTCAAGGAGAAGCACAATACCAAGGAAGGTGTGTGGGCAAAGTTAACTGTGTTGGAGGGTGCTTTGGACTTTGCATTTCTAACGGAGGAGGGGAAGGTTGTGGATGAGTTGATCTTTACCCCGGAGGAACAGGCACCACTTGTGGAGCCGCAGGTATGGCACCGGATCTCGAGTGTGTCCCCAGATATTTTATGCCAGTTGCGCTTTCTCTGCGAGCCGAGAGATTACTATTTTCGGAAGTACGGTTTGACACCGCCTCACTCGGAAGTCGTGGCCGCCTTGAAGGGCAATCTTGAGGTTGATGCGTCGCCATGGGCGTTGGACGTTGGCTGTGGGAAAGGTCGTAACGCACTTTACCTTCAACAGCACGGCTGGAAGGTCACATGCTGGGACCGAAACGCCGAGAGCATCCAAAGTCTCGCGACAATTGCACAAGAGGAAAAAATCCAAGAAAATATTGATGCCACTGTACACGACCTAGACTCCGAGTCACTCCCGACAGGACCATATAACCTCATCGTTAACACCGTCGTTCTCATGTTCTTAGAACCCAAATCCGTCAACCGAGTCGTCAAAGAAATGCAACAAAGCACCGCCGACGGAGGATACAACCTCATTGTCTGCGCCATGGATTCAGATGACTATCCCTTGTCCGACCAACCCAATCTACCGTTCAAGTTTACCTTCAAAAAAGGACAACTCAAAGAACTATACTCCAACTGGTCCATTCTTAAATATAACGAAGATGTCGGATCACTTCATAAAACAGACGAACATGGAAATCCAATACAACTTCGGTTTGCTACACTCTTAGCCAAGAAAATCTCGTCCTAACAATAGACTTTTTCCGATTGACCATACATACTGTCAACTCCTCTACCCCATGAATCTTCACCCCCATGAATCTTCACCCCCATGAACGTCTGCTGACGCCCAGCTACATCTATTAGGCCGGTCCGATACTTATATCGGACCAATAACAATTTGAGACGACCGTCCGTGAGCAGTCTCGAAGTTTTGGGACCGTGAGAAGTTTGATGCCATGGGTTGGTCAATGTTGATTAATAGTCTGACCATCTTTGGAATTTGCATTCTTCGATGAATTTGACAAAGACCTGGTCATAGAACATTTTGTTAGCGAGTAGTTTTTCGCGGAATCGGACAGGCCTAGAGAGGTTGTCGCTGGTGAGTAGTTTGGCATGCCATTGAGTGCCTGCGTCGTACAAGAGTTTAAGATGGTCGGGTAGAACGGTGTCAGCGGCGGGTTGTAGTTGTACGATTTGTCTCCGTAAAGTTTCAAGTAGAGTTTCGAGTTTTTGTTCGACGACTAAGAAGGACATTATGGCTAGTACAACGTCGCTAGTGAGTCTTAAGCCTATAGATGTTCTGTGGCGTCCGAACCCAGAGGATGGCGATGAAAGCTCCTGTATGACGATGTTCACTAAGAGTTGTCCGAGTGGTTCCTGCCAAGACCGTACAGCTTCGAGAACGAATGGTTGATTGCCAGCGCTGCGGCCATGCCACTTGACCAAAGCGCTGCAGACTGCGCCAACGAACTCCTCCGCCTCGGTCAACTTAGGGGACGACGGTCGCAAAAGCAACGTCGTGGCCATACTCACCGAGTATGCAGCAAAATTCGGCCTACAGAGCATGAACCAACAGGGTGCCTCATCGCCCGGTTCTTCAACACTAAAGACGTGAGAAGTTAGGTGTAACAGATTCGCCACAACATCCGCCTTCTCTTCTTCCTCAACTGAGAATAGATCACAGTCAGGAGCTGACTCAATAATCTTGGACAGAAATGGAATTGATGTTGACCTAACTAATTGTTCTAAACGCCTCCGTTTGCCGCTCCCCGCACCATCGCCAGTACTCCTTTGTAAAGTAACAAATGTCCGTAGCAGGATAATGAACGAACGTACCCAATGAAGTCTTTCCGGCGCAGTCTCCATTTGTCCACTACTCGTTTGTCCACTACTCGTTTGTCCACTACTCGCTTGTTTCAAAGCTGCATCGATGAACGTTAGCTGATGGTGGACTGCCTTCTCCACTTGGCATACCACCAACTCAAATGATGTCAAGTCCGTTACCGGCCGCACGATTGACACGGTCAACTTTAATAACGCACACACCTGGGAATATGTCTCCGGCCTCAACCCTACACCTATGCTTCCCAACACCTCCAACCATGTCGTATCCTCAACCACTACGCCAGACATACTCTCGCTATCATCTCCGGGATTCGAACCCGCGCAACCCAGCATCTTCAAACATTCGTCCATACTATTGATTACACGCTGCTTGCTAAACAACCAACTCACCAAATAACCAGCGCAACAACATTCAATATGCGATCGAGTATAAGCCCGAATTAGACCCCGCAATATCGAGCAACATATTGAAAACTCTTCTTCACTTTTATTCTCCAACTCTAAACACGCATGTGTAGTAACACACGTGTGTGTGTGTGTAGTAAAACACACGTGTATGTGTCGGGCATATCTTACGTCTAATTGATGAGAGATATGATAGCAATTTGGCTTGTTTTAGAAGCGAATTTTGTTTCAAATTCTGATCATTCCTTTCGAATCTGGAATATAACGAAGACAGAGTTACCAGTTCAACGATCTTAGTGAGATCTTTGGGTGACAGGTTGATCAGCGGTGTGGTACCGTGGGGTTGGCTTGGATTGAGTTGTTTGATAACGTAATTTTGAAACACTGGTAGATCGAATATGAAAGGTTGCAAAGGGTAGTTCTCAGAACGAGTAAGGCAAGCGAGAGCCAAGGTGGAGAGTCGGGAGATGGCTTGATCTGTGGGATAGGTCAGTAGTGATTGAACGGACAATTTGATGAGCGTAGATGCCATCATGAGTAGGAATTCGGTGGTGAAGGCATCGGCGAATGGGGTGGCAGTAGTTTCTCCGTGTCGATGTGATGCATATGTGAGGGTCATCCTGGTGAGATAGACTAGGTATGGCACAAGGGTTTTGGGGTTAAGTTTGTTGACAAAGGCCTCGTCTTGTAGTATGTTTGAAACCCCTTTAAAGAACTCTAGCAAGGTTGTTTCTTCTGCTACGACGGGGACCCCTCCCGCTGGAGATTGGAAAGCGCCTACGTCGCGCAACAAAGCCTCGATGTTGTTAACGCTGACCATAGCGTGTCCGGTGGGGCTATGATTGTAAGGTGCGCTGTAAGGGCTAGGTCCGGCGCCCCCGCTGGGATATTCATCGGAACAGAGAGCCGTGGCGAGGTAGAGTAGGTAGCGTTGGTAGTCGTTGATATCATCGTCCATTTGTGCGCTATTGTAAACATCTTGTATACGAAGCGCAACGAGCGATATTGTGTCTGCAAAGCACGTGCGGCAAATGAGCCCGAGTAAACCGATACGGTAAAGGTATCGATCGTCTTCCTCGAGTTGGAACCCACGGAAACGCAAAACGGAACTGAGCTCCTCCTGTGTTTTGGCTTCCGTCGCCACGGCTGCAGCTTCGGCTGCAGCTGCTTCCTTTTTTTGCACGCGGTCCTGTTCGTCGTCCTCTGTAAAGATTTCCATCATACGCCAGTTATCGACGACTAGCGTTCTAATTAACGGCGCCACAGCGGTCTTGTCTAGCGCCGACGTCAAGCCTGGCTCCAGACGACGTTTGTAGACGGACACGAAGGCGGCGATTTTGAGAGCCAAGTCTATAAGTTGTGCGTGGTCGTCGTCGGCATGGCGTGCCGCATGGACAAGCAGTATGGTCTTTACGCAGTGTTGCACTACCTGGGGAAGAATGTCTGAAGGACAAGCGCCCAGGTCGCAATCAGGATTCTTGAGTAGGCAATAAAGCACGTCCAGTTTGAGAGCAAGCCAAGTTATACAGGATCGATAGGGGGTGGAATTCTGTGTTCGTAAGGTGGTGCATGCATCCAGGAGTGTGTCAAGAGAGCCCACGATTTGTTGTAGGTATTTCGTGTGCACATGTTCGTTAGAACTGCCAAATCGGAGACAAGCAAGACGTATATTTAATTCACCAAGTGCCTTGAGGAATTGTTCTGCATAGGATGAGCCCCATCGATCGCTTGCAAACAGCTCTTGTTCAAGTTGGAGGACAACGTTGTAAAGTGAGATGTCTGTGTTCAGTACCACATTTTTGACGGTTTCGCGCACACACATAGAGGCGTAAAGATTATCTACACGTACGTTAAAGCGGATCTCTTGGGACCAGGTGAACAGAAGTACCAGAAGCTTGAGTAGTTCGGTACGTGCCAAACAGCTATTAGTTCGTATCAGACGTCGTACAGCCCAGTCAATTAGTTCGCTTGAAATATGGTTATCAAAATAGCGATGTGTTGCAAGCACATCCTGCACACGTAAACCTTGTAAACCACAGCGGTCGGACTTGCCCACCTCTTCTACTAAGGCAAAGACAAGCAATGCCGTCTCCAGGTCTGCATCTTCACGAGCTAACAATCGCTGTAACCGCGAGACTTCCTCACCCCGTACATTCTCCAACACACCTCCCGGCGCTGCCGCGTTGGGGAAAACGGAGGGTAAGGCGAACCTTTTCCGAGTTACCAATCCATACACATGCAACGCCAACCTAGCCTCCGCCGTCAACGCCTGTGTTGTAACATCCTCACGCGTCTCCAGTCTAGAACACTGATACCCCACCAATGCGACACACTGCGATAACACGACTTCCAAAGTAGCCAACCACTGGCTGTAACTTACAGACTCACCTCCTCCCGTCTCCAGAAAAGGACCACTTTCATGAGGAGGCAACGATGAACCCGATGTCCGACTCGAAGATGCAGAACCACGAGCACTAGGCAATGCTCGACGTAATGCGTCATCACGCAACGTCCAATATGCACACACTGCTTGACGTAATATTATCAACGCCATCGTACTAGCCGCACTACCCATCGTAGAAGCCTCATGCAAAACCGTCAAACATACCTCTATCGCCAACTTCGGCTGCGCTTTCAACCGCTCGAAAAATTCCGCGCCCTCTCGACGAGCATCCGCTGATACACTCACTCCACTTATCGCTCCCACGTGACGAATAAAAACATCTGTACTCAATCCACCCTCCATTTTTTTTTCCCACAATCACACTTGCATAATACGGGCAGGTACAACACCAGCCAGGTACAACACCAGCCAGGTACAACATCAGTCAAGGAAGGGTGGTTTTAGTCGAGAACTCGAACCATACTTATCACCACTAACGATGTCTCCCTGACCCCTCTGATTGAACACCCCCCTCTGATGAAGACGATAAAAAATCTAGGTTAGAAAACAACAGAAACGAACGTACACTTCTCTTCGGTGTTGCCGTGCATATGCATTGCGAGAGTGGTCACACACACTCTTCGAGGTTCTGGCAACATCGGTACAATCTGGGGACGTGAAACTTCCGCTCCGACTTCTCTTTCCGACTTCTCTCTCCGCGAGAGTTCAAATCCAGGTCGGCTCACAATTAACGAAAATTCATTAAATTAATAATTACTTAAAAACAATCGCCCAGCTTGGCCCAGCTAGGCTGCAACTTGTGCGGGGGCAGTCGCTGTGTCCTCCAGAGCCGTCTCCGTGGCGGTCTCTGTGACCGTCTCGGTGGTCTGTTTGTCGGACGCAGGCTCAGCTTTCTTAGTATCCGCCTCCGTGATGTTCTTCTCTGTCGTATTATTCGTCTCTGTCACGGTTTTCGTTTCCGAAACCTTCGTTTCCGAAACCTTCGTTTCCGAAACCTTCGTTTCCGAAACCTTCGTTTCCGAGGCCTTCGTTTCCGAGGCCTTCGTTTCCGAGGCCTTCGTTTCCGAGGCCTTCGTGTTGGTCACTTCCTTCTCCCAGTCGCGCGCGGCTTCTTTAATGAGCTTGGGGTCATAGATCTTGGTGACGGTAGTCTGTGTGGTGTTGTCGTCAGAAATATTTGGGGTGTTGTCTTGAGTGCTGTGACTAAGGGTATATGTTTGCGCCACGGCCCAGATGGCGAGTGCGATTTTGGAGGCATGTATGCTCCACCAGCCACCTCGGTCGGTCCATTTGCTGCAAGCTTGTAGTACGGCTTCGAGGGGTCTGCTTTCGTTGCGTCCTTCAGTGAGTATAAGGGGTGGCCTGAAGATGCTGACGGTAGCGAAGCCGAGTTTCTGGAC
>NW_011645777.1:68402-71362 GCF_000223845.1 Gregarina niphandrodes | reverse complement strand
CTTCGTTTCCGAAACCTTCGTTTCCGAAACCTTCGTTTCCGAGGCCTTCGTTTCCGAGGCCTTCGTTTCCGAGGCCTTCGTTTCCGAGGCCTTCGTGTTGGTCACTTCCTTCTCCCAGTCGCGCGCGGCTTCTTTAATGAGCTTGGGGTCATAGATCTTGGTGACGGTAGTCTGTGTGGTGTTGTCGTCAGAAATATTTGGGGTGTTGTCTTGAGTGCTGTGACTAAGGGTATATGTTTGCGCCACGGCCCAGATGGCGAGTGCGATTTTGGAGGCATGTATGCTCCACCAGCCACCTCGGTCGGTCCATTTGCTGCAAGCTTGTAGTACGGCTTCGAGGGGTCTGCTTTCGTTGCGTCCTTCAGTGAGTATAAGGGGTGGCCTGAAGATGCTGACGGTAGCGAAGCCGAGTTTCTGGACGTCTTCATCGAGTTGACCCTTTGTCTGGGTGTACAGGAAGTTACTGTTAGCGTTGGCGCCAAGGGTAGAGACTATGCTGTAATGTTGAGCGCCAGCCTTGACTGCCGCCTTAGCAATCTCGTAGTTAAGGTAATAGTCAATCTTCTTAAACCCTTCAGCCGTCTTCGCCTTCGCCTTCGTCGTACCTAAACTGCTAATGCAGTGCGTAACCTTGCCACCCAGTGCCTCCACCCCCACCGCCACCGCTGCCTCCACATTGTCAAACGACACCTTCTTCACCACCAAGTGAGTCTTGTACCACTCCTCATTCGCAAAACCACTCGTCTCCAACTCACGACGTACCAACACACACAGTCGATCAATCCCGAACTGGGGAGCAGCCTTCAATAACTCACCCCCGACTGCGCCCGTCGCGCCAACCAATATGACGTTCATCATCTGTGCAAAATTTACACACTCTCATTTTACAAACGCGACAGGAGGCACAGCAACAACTAATTGTGACCTCAACTATTGATCACACCAGTTCTCATGTCAATTATCAAATCAATGTCAGGGTGAATAAAAAAGAAGCATCATCGTCTTGCTGTCCATTCTTGCTGTCCAGTCTGATCCAGTTCCTGGTCCAACCTGGTCCTGGTCCAACTTGGTCCTGGTCCAACTTGGTCATGTCCAACTTGGTGCTGGTCCTGGTTCAGCTTGGTGTGTGTGTCAGCAAAAGTTGCGGTGTACTGCGGCGACGCCATCTGTGTCATATTGTGTGCGTGAGATCATGAGTGACTTGAATGAGGGGAGCATGCCGACGACGGTACCACCCATGAAGGCACAGTATTGTCGATCGACGGGTGCGTATGCTCGAATGAGTGCATCTTTGGGTTGTAGTCGTTTGAAGTCGTTGACGAAGCGGTCAAGGAAGGCTCCGAAGAGTGTGGAGCCACCTGTGACGACGATGCTGGCGCAGAGATGGCGTCGCAGATCTAGGTCGCAGTTGGTTATGGCCTGATGGACAAGTTGCGGGATTCCGTGAGCCTCGCGTGCGTCTAAAGCAGGGTTGAACAGAATTTCTGGTGCTGCATGACGGTTGGCAATCTTGACGATAGCGCCATCAGGAAGTGTATAGGAGACGGCGCCAGCCTCAGCACCGCCGAGAGTGGTGCCAAGGTTTTTTTTGTCTAGAGCTGTTGCGGCTACAGCACAGACAGTTTCCTTAATCTCTCGCACAATTTCTAGTTCGCTCGATGTTTCCAATCGTAATCCCTGTTGCTTAAGTAATTTTTGAAGATACATCGTCACATCACGACCACCCACCGCTGTAGCCTCCACACTGTGCGGTAGTGCAAAACCCTCAGCTACAGATGTCACACGTGTACCGCCTTCTCCTACATCCAAAATAGTACCCGTCGTACGTGCCGTTGCATACAACGCCAAAACCGTTTGTGACATCACACACACCATCGGCACACCAAATGACTCAAATGCAATCTGCACCAACTTCTCTTTATTACTTGTGGGCAACAACGCTGAATCACTTATCAATAACGGATGTCCAGCACTACTCACATTCAATTGATTAAACACTTCTTTCCATAGCAATTCCAAATCTGTCTCATCCTTAATGATCCCTCGATCAATCGGATAACTCAGCTTTAAAATACCGCGGTATTTACGCGCCTGTTCTCCGACATACGCGTCTTCATTCGGCGCGTCCACCATCACACGCTCATTTTTCTGACGACCAACACTAAGGAAAAGGAAAACGGGGTATAGATCAAGGACTGGGTAATGTAGGGGGAGTGGGTAGGGAGTGGGTAAGGTAGGGGGAGTGGGTAGGGAGTGGGTAAGGTAGGGGGAGTGGGTAAGGTAGGGGGAGTGGGAGTGGGTAAGGTAGGGGGAGTGGGAGTGGGTAAGGTAGGGGGGAGTGGGTAAGGGTAAGGTAGGGGGAGTGGGAGTGGGTAGGGAGGGGGATGCTAACTAGCTGGGTAGAACAACAAGTGGTTTAACATCTCCGGCGAATCCCGCCTTTATGGTAGATGAGCCATTGTCTAAAACAATGACCTGGTTGCTCATTATAAAAATGAGAGCATGGGGAACCTGTTAGCTGAGCCGGAAGATAGTTTGCCTGCTGGTGCAGATGCCAGTGGGGGGCAGCAACGTATTGTTAGTTGGAGCGAAGCACTCAGTCGTTCAGGTTCTTGCTCCGGTAAATCGACGATGGAGGCCGTAACGACTGTTCGGAACCCGTTTGTGATTGACGCCCATGAAACTAAGGTAGAAGGAGCATCACTACTGTTCGGCTACACATCCACCTCGGATTGTCTGTGTCTGGTTTACACTCTGACAACTGGAAGTCAAGTCCCACGAATCAACTGGGAGTCGGTCGAGGCAACGCAGCTTCCCGATCCAATGCTATTCATATACGAGACACAACATCGTGACTTTGGATGTGTTGAAGACACGGGAGCATCCCCGCACACGGGAGCATCCCCGCACACGGGAGCATCCCCGCACACGGGAGCATCCCCGGACACGGGAGCATCCCC
>NW_011645777.1:61132-68382 GCF_000223845.1 Gregarina niphandrodes | reverse complement strand
CATGGGGAACCTGTTAGCTGAGCCGGAAGATAGTTTGCCTGCTGGTGCAGATGCCAGTGGGGGGCAGCAACGTATTGTTAGTTGGAGCGAAGCACTCAGTCGTTCAGGTTCTTGCTCCGGTAAATCGACGATGGAGGCCGTAACGACTGTTCGGAACCCGTTTGTGATTGACGCCCATGAAACTAAGGTAGAAGGAGCATCACTACTGTTCGGCTACACATCCACCTCGGATTGTCTGTGTCTGGTTTACACTCTGACAACTGGAAGTCAAGTCCCACGAATCAACTGGGAGTCGGTCGAGGCAACGCAGCTTCCCGATCCAATGCTATTCATATACGAGACACAACATCGTGACTTTGGATGTGTTGAAGACACGGGAGCATCCCCGCACACGGGAGCATCCCCGGACACGGGAGCATCCCCGGACTCGGGAGGCATGTGGCGCTGTGTGGGTGATGGATATTGCAAGGTAGGTCAGAAGCAAAAGCTTCTTATTCAATTGCATAGAGCTGTGCAGCGTACAATTTGCATTTGCATCCTACCGAATGAGCAGCAGCAGGAGCAGTCGGGCTCTGGCACTCTAGTCAGACATAATTCATGTCGGGAGCCACGAAGTAACACATGGGTTCAGTGGTACATACTCCAGCTCAATAGCGCCGGCAAGATAGACACCTGGCAATGCAAAATGCGCTGCAACGGCCAGTTCTTTACTATACAAAAGATCTTCAGCCTTGCTGATGACGAAAGATCCAGTGGTCTATGTCTCATCTGCCAGGATCTGCAAGCTACCATCACCGTCTTACCCTGCAGACACTTGTGTCTCTGTTCCGAGTGCTCCCAACGCATCGAAGAAAAATGCCCCGTCTGTAGGGGCCCTGTGGCCCAGTTCTTGTTAGTAGACAGGGAGACACCTGCGAAGAACTTGGAACTGTAATGATAGGGTTAGACTACTACATGTCCGGAGCACAATGTTGGACCACAACCTTGGATTACCGCAGTGTACCGCGGACCTCTCCACCCGGGCAACACATAGCGGAGAAAGGGACTATGGACGGGAGAAAGGGACTATGGACGGGAGAAAGGGACTATGGACGAGACCATGTAGAAGCCGTGACCATTCAGTGGAAAAGAGACGCATAGAGGGTTTAGTGGAAACCCAGCAGGGAAGGAGGACGCTGCCGGCGGATCTCTGAACCTCGACGGATCTCTGAACCTCGACGGTGGATCCTCTGGTCATTTTAGTGATTAGACTATTAATTCTAATGGCCTGAACAGATTGAGTTCCGCGGGCATACGCAATATTTCGCGCGCGTGTTCTTGCCGCACGCGTGTTCTTGCCGCACGCGTGTTCTTGCCGCACGCGTGTGTTTGTAGAAAAACATACATACATGTCTTGGGTCAAGTGGTTATTTGTTCCATTCGTTTTAGGTCAATGCCCTGCTGGTTGGGTGAAGAACGGGGACGAGAATCGATGTTATGCTATCTTTCGTTTCCGAGATGTTCGTGTGGGTGCGGCGGCTTCGAATGAGGATGCGGATCCGGAGCGTGGTACGTGGAGTGAGGCTGAGGATCTGTGCATGCAGATGAGTACGTCGTTGGTAACGTTCCATGACGCCCAAGATGAGCCATTAGTTCGATCGAAATTAAACTTTCTCACGAACGACAGTGGACGCCTTGGTCCATGTTGGATCGGGTTGAGAAAGCTACCCCAGTCTGAGTGGTTCTGGATGGATGACCGAGAATACGAAATGGAGAACCTGAGGCAGAAAAAACGTGCTTCGGTCGTGGACAAGTGCGGCGCGATCGGCCCCAGTGGCCTCCAAGATCGCGTCTGCAACAACTCAAAATTAAAGTGCTTCATCTGCAGTACTCACTGGAGCCTGGCAGACCCCTCCTTCGCCGTCGCCATGGCCCGGCACGACTGGCGCAGTCTCGGCCTCGACCCGGCACCCAACGACCCTGTGTTCAAGAAACCAAATAACGCGGCGACCTGGAGAGACAAACCCACCGAAGAGCCTCCAGGCCACGCCCCATCTGCGGGATACGCCCCATCTGCGGGACATGCCCCATCTCCGGGACATGCCCCATCTGCGGGACATGCCCCATCTGCGGGACATACCCCATCTGCGGGACATGCCCCATCTGCGGGACATGCCCCATCTGCGGGACATGCATCCCTCCCCCCGGGCCACGATTCCAGCCAAGCGTTCCCCATTGTGGCCGGCATGCCTGGCGTAAGTGTAGCGCCTGGTCAGGGAGCAGGAGACCCGGCTGAGGGCGGTAGTTACTACGCCGCCGCAGGTCTTAACGCCGGCGTCTCAGCTGGCGTCGCGGCGGGTGCGGGTAAAGGCGAAGGCCCGGCGTCTACACTTGTCCCTCCGGCAGCCAAGGTGCACACCAAAGTCTACACTGAAAAACGAATCGCGGGACGCCATCCTGAAGGCGATTCTCTCACGGCCCTGGTGGCACCGGCCCTGGTGGAGGCTGCGGCCCGACCACCAGGTACCGCACCTCTCCCCGGTAACGACACTGCCGCCATGGCCCTCGCGCATCACGCGCCCGATCGTCTTCAGAACTTTGCACACGCGCGCGGCCGCGACCTCTGGGAAGAAGACGCCGATGTCGCACTCGGCCGGGGACTCATGCGCAGGGTCGACGACGAACTCGTCCAAGTCTACAAGCAGAACGCCGATAACTACCTCCTCGGCGAACAACTCCAACCCGCACCTACAGAAACGGCAGTAGCGGCTGACTTAGAAGACATTGGCCTCGATGCAGACTGGCAGGAGATAGGGGGACAGAGCTTTGCTGGGGGCAGCGAATCTGCGTGGTCTTCATTGGTCAATGTTGACCCCGCGGACTTCGCGGAAACCCGCGATTTCGAAGTGGACAACGAACTGAGCGGTCAGTCGCTGGCACTGGCAGGTGATTGGCAGGCAGGAGATTGGGTGGAGCGACAAGCACTGGAGGGCGAGGGGTTGGATGAGGAGAGGGCGGAGAGTTCGTCTTGGATCGAGGATACCTTCGGGCCCTGGCTGCCCTCCGTCATTGAGAAGGCGATTGGTCTAAACCCCGGTTCTGAAGGCACGAAGCCGGGCGACAAGCCGCCGTCAAGCAAGCCTGGTAACTCCCCTCGGGAGGCGCCTTCGCCAGTGCCCCCAGAACAAACAGCTGTCGGGAGTGTCGCCCTGGAGGAGGCTCTGCCTTCCCTGGCCGAAAAGGCCGTTGGTCTGAACCCCGGTTCTGAAGGCACGAAGCCGGGCGACAAGCCACCCCTAAGCCAGGTGCCTTCAAGCAAGCCGAACGAGCCCAGTAGCCCTACTCCGGCGGCGCCTTCGCCAGTGCCTCAGGGACAGACGGCCGCCGTCGCTAGTGCCGATCTCCAGGACTTGCCGTCTATCGAAGAAGGCGACCAGGTCGTGAGCGGCATGGGGCCCGGTTTGGACTTGCTCGATCGCGTGGCGGAAGAAATCCTGCTGCCCATTGCCGAGGTCATTGCGGGTCCGGTCTCGACCACAACGACCACGCCCGCGCCTCCGGCAGCCGCTTACTTACCGGTCGGGGCCGCTAACTTACCGCTGGACTTGGTCGAGGAGGTCGCCGAAGACGTGCTATTGCCGGTTGTGGAGGAGATGGGGGAATCGGCGTTGGACCGGTACCTCAAGAACGGCTCAACGACCACGACTGCTGCCCCCGCTGCGGCGGCGGCTAACTTACTGACCGCAGACGCTAACTTACCGGCCGGGGCCGCTAACTTACCGCTGGACTTGGTCGAGGAGATCGCCGAAGACGTGCTATTGCCGATTGTGGAGGAGATCGGGGAATCGGCGTTGGACCGGTACCTCAAGAGCGACTCAACGACCACGACTGCCGCGCCCGCTGCAGCCGCGCTAGGAGTAGGCGACTTGCTGAAGGGAATTGAGAAGGGCGTGGAGCGGTCAATAAGGACCGTGCGGCAGCCGATGACGATCCCGCGCGGAAGTTCGGACGATGAGGTAACGACCACAACCACCGCGCCACCGGAGGCCGCAGCTGCCGATGCAGAGGACCCGTCGTCTTTGCCAGGGGGGCGAGTGGATGACTTGGGGAGAGTGGAGGCCAACGGGAGAGTGGAGGCCAACGGGAGAGTGGAGGCCAACGGGAGAGTTGAGGCCAACGGGAAAGCGGGCGAATCCCATTCCGGGGGTTTCCTGGAAGATCCGCGAGCGATGACTTTGGCGTACGGAGGTCTCTTTGCGTTGAGTGTTTTGGGTGCCGGTCTTTGGACCACATACGTGCGTCGCTACCAAGAGGCAGTGGCGGCCGACATTAGGGAGAGCGACTTAGTGGTTCGTGATTAGGTGAAGCCCGCCTGGGAGCCGAAGGTTGAGGGTGTGCGTATTGTATGTGGGTGTGTGCGCAGTTACGGTGAGATGTGTGCAAGGTTATGGTGCGCACCATAACCTGCTGTTAGGGTATGACGATAATGGGGGCGGTTTGCCTTGGTAGGGGGATGCACCTGAGTGAAATATTCTCGCGAAATATTTTTTAACAGGAACTGACTGTACGGAACTGACTGTACGGAACTGACTGTACGGAACTGACTGTACGGAACAGTGGTAAAGACAACAGTGAGTGCACGCAATGAGCAAGGCCACGGACAAAGGTCAGAGTAGCGCAGGAGAAACATGGAGGGATATGTTTTATAAGATGGAATGGCCGCAGAAACTAGACTGGAGTCAGGTGCAGTTGTATATGAAAGAAATCGCAGAGGGAATCATGGCCGGAGTCGAAACCGCATTCGAGGACGAGCCCTCCGAAACTTGACCATAAGTACTCTACCCCCGATACTTGAAGCGCGCCTGAGATCAAGTCGCGTTGTGGACGCAGCTGGACGACGCAGCTGGACGACGCAGCCTGAGCATGGATGGATTATGGCGGGCATTAGACCATGATAAATTTTAGCGAGCGCACATAATCTGCGGGCAGCTCGTCATCCGCAGCGTACTACTCGATGAGCGTATCGCACCCGGTATATCCTACTTCCCGGGCTATCCTACTTCCCGGGCTATCCCCTCTTAGGTGACTTCACTGGGGAGGGGGTATCACCTCAAGAGAGAGGTATCACTAGAAGGTCGCCTGTGGCGGTTGCGATTGTTGACGCGCAGGCAGGCCGTAATGTCGGTTGGCATTAATGCCGCATGGATAACGGGGGCGGTGGATGTCACTAACAGGGTGGAGTCGCTCCGTTTTAGTTTTTGCTCGTATCAATCCATCGGTATTTGTGAATGCGACAGGGACTTCTCGCCGCTGTATCAGACTGTCAGTCTGCCTCATGCGCGTGTCCTGGTTTTAGAATGCTGCCTACTTCTTCTCCCTCCGGACTTTGATGCCACCTGTTTGCGCCACCGCCACCTCTTGTCCTCACCCCTGATATTCCCACCTCTAACCTAACCCGCCCCACCCCCTCCCAGAGTCGTTACCCCCGCTCCTCGATTTTCCTTCAACTAATTATGGAAGCAGCAGACCTACATAAGATCGAAACTACTTTCAAGACAATTTTGAGGAAAAGTCAGGCGCGGCGGTGCTTAATTGATATCACAGCAGGCACTCAAGAGCCCGGAACTTTGTTTGGAATGCCGGCCACCCGGGTTCCATGTTCGGCGGCACTGACATTAGCGGCAGCAGACCAATTGCTTATCTGGGATCACTTCAGGAAAACATGTCTGCCTCTACGGGGTGTCGATATAGAGATAGTCGCAATTATAGCCCCTACGGCTTTACGCTCGAGAATCGAAGACATGGGAGTGCAGCATCTGGATATGGATGCATGGATACAACAAATTACCAAAAAAAAAGTGGTCCCCGTCAGCTTAGATAAGCGACAACGGTTTCTATCATGCCTCCGCTCTGGCCTACTATACAAGAGCTGCAAAAAACTAGGGTGCAACACTGTCATCCGGTTTGAGACGAATCGGGACATTGCCGCACACGTGTTCGAACGAATATTTCTGGGCTCCTTGGAGCGGAAAGACATCTATGAAGACATCAGGGTGGTACGACCGCTTGAATTAGTGGACCAAGATGGTGTTGGTCGACTGCTGGTGTCCTTATCGGGAAGCGCAGAAGCGAAAGCAGAAGCGAAGGCAGAAGCGAAGGTAGAGACTATCGAAGCGGAGGCTAGAATGGTTGATGCACTAAGCGGTACAATGACATTGGAGGGTTGTTGCAATGAGTTCATGAAGGCCATCCCGAGCGAAATGCCAGCGGCTCTGCTAAACGTTAGAGCCGTCCTTAAAAAATTAGAGGCGGAAGAGCGCATCGTTGTACCTGGGAATGGCAGTGACGCTAAACGGCCATGTGGTATCTGTTGTCGTCTGTTTGCTTCAGTGGATAATAGGTTGTGGCTCACAACAGATTTGTCCAGCAAGAATGTTGGGCATTGTTCTATTTGCAGAAGTATTTCGAAATATTTCGAGGGGCTTGATAGTACAATTGACGAAGAAGTTGAAAAAATTAATCATGGCCAGCCAGCCAGCTTAGCTACGTCTTGAGCGGCTGTTGTGGGGAGTGTTGTTGCTCTTGAATTTTCTAAGAGCATTCTCAGGGCTGGCCCGCTTGACTTCTACCCATTGGTCACTCAAGTAATGCAGGTTCCACTGCTGCATAACCGAGTCCACACTGTCCGCGTCGGCGAATTCGCAGAAACCGAAGCCTCGACCTGACCCGTCATGTCTCGTCATAATCACGCAGTCCTACAAAAGATATATGGGCTGCCGCAGATATACCAACCCACTCTGACCACCCTGGTGTTGTGCACCTGGTGGTCTGTAGGTTCGCTCGACTCAATTAATCATCAACAAATAAATATAGTTGACATAATGACTTACGACAACTCTGCCATATGCTGAAAAATGTTTCAGCAGCTCGATTCGGGTTGCGCTTGGAGGCACGTTTCCTATGAATATCTTCTCGGTCCTGAAGTTAATAGGCTCTGTCTTGAAGTATTCCACTGCGCTCATTCAATTGACGGAATCGACCGGTATGCACACGCGTAGCACACACTTTAATCAAGCCGTTAACGCCAAGCCGTACACTTCGTACAGCCAGCCGTACTCATTTGCGCACCACTCACAGAATAGTTACGCAAACTGTAGCCACTTGGGTAATCTTATTGGGTTCTTGTCACTCGTCGCTTATGCAGTCAGCCATTTTTGGGCTTGTTTCTTCATGCTCACTTCAAGTTCTGAGTTCTTCGTGGCTAACTTGCT
>NW_011645777.1:53673-61112 GCF_000223845.1 Gregarina niphandrodes | reverse complement strand
ATTAATCATCAACAAATAAATATAGTTGACATAATGACTTACGACAACTCTGCCATATGCTGAAAAATGTTTCAGCAGCTCGATTCGGGTTGCGCTTGGAGGCACGTTTCCTATGAATATCTTCTCGGTCCTGAAGTTAATAGGCTCTGTCTTGAAGTATTCCACTGCGCTCATTCAATTGACGGAATCGACCGGTATGCACACGCGTAGCACACACTTTAATCAAGCCGTTAACGCCAAGCCGTACACTTCGTACAGCCAGCCGTACTCATTTGCGCACCACTCACAGAATAGTTACGCAAACTGTAGCCACTTGGGTAATCTTATTGGGTTCTTGTCACTCGTCGCTTATGCAGTCAGCCATTTTTGGGCTTGTTTCTTCATGCTATTTTGTGCCACAATTATAGCGTTAGTATATATCGTTAGTATCCACAATAGCTCGGGTACGAGAACCATTAAAAGTAATTAGGGGATTGCCAATCGCATGCTTCGTTCCAATATCTGACGAGCCCATACGCATGGACCCCTTGACAAACTCACTTGCCAGACCCTCGAACCATGTAACTTCAATCGTGGCTTCCGGATGAAACAACTTGAGCAAGTTGTTTCATCCCACACAGATTGGTCACGGTGCATCCAGCCATTCATCAAATCACTGATGGCAAGTCGATCAGCAAGGTAACCCACATCCATCTGCATTTTCGACATGAACACGCGCGTTCAACATGAAAACACCGTACTGCGCGTCGCACACACACACGTGTGGGAACGGGCGGTTGAGCGTCGCCGACGTGCGTGGTTCCTTGCTGCCACTTCGCACGATTCAGCACACGACGATCCTGACGATTCAGCACACGACGATCCTGACGATTCAGCACACGACGATCCTGGCACACCATTTCGCCCTGGCACATGATGACCTTTGAGGCCTCAGCGGAAACGAACAACTTGTCTGGTGACCATGTCTGCGCTCAGGGGGCCTGTATTAACGCGGTCGAGCCAGCCACTATAAATGACGGAGTGAAGACCTCTCTAAGGGAATCAGAGTCGCGCTCGCAGGTGCAGCCGGAAAAAACGTCGAAGAGAGAAAGAGCAAGGGCAGAACAAGCAGCGGAGAAGGCAGCTCAGCGGGAAAGGATAAAGGCGGAACAGGCAGCGGCTAAGGCAGCTCAGCGGGAAAGAATAAAGGCGGAACAGGCAGCGGAGAGAGAAAGAGCCAAGGCAGAAACGGCCGCGGAGAAGGCAGCTCAGAGGGAAAGAGCAAAGGCGGAACAAGCAGCGGAGAGGGAAAGAGCAAAGGCAGAACAGGCTGCGGAGAAGGCAGCTCAGAGGGAAAGAGCGAAGGCGGAACAAGCAGCGGAGAGGGAAAGAGCGAAAGCAGAACAGGCAGCGGAGAAGGCAGCTCACAGAGAAAGAACGAAGGCAGAACAAGCAGCGGAGAAGGCAGCTCAGAGGGAAAGAGCAAGGGCGGAACAAGCAGCGGAGAAGGCAGCCCAGAGGGAAAGAGCAAAGGCAGAACAAGCAGCGGAGAAGGCAGCTCAGAGGGAAAGAACGAAGGCAGAGCAGGAAGCTGGAAGAAAGGCCCCCGCTTCCGGCACCTTATCCGGCGCCAATGGTTTACCCGCCCCGGCCGGGTTCGCGGGAGACGAAAGCAGAACAGGCAGCGGAGAGGGAAAGAGCAAAGGCAGAACAGGCAGCGGAGAAGGCAGCTCAGAGGGAAAGAGCAAAGGCAGAACAGGCAGCGGAGAAGGCAGCTCAGAGGGAAAGAGCGAAGGCAGCACGAACGCCGCGCAGGTTGGCCGAAAGGGCGCTGCTAAGATGGCCCAGCAGGACCGGATCGAAGCCCGTGGGGAGAAGGCAGCTGGGAAGGATGGAAAGGGTCGAGGTCGCCGGAGAGGTCTGAGTTTGGAGGAGAAGGGGCACGTGTTGGAGCACTTCATGGCAAAGGCGGAGGGGATCTACACGATGAAGGAGTTGGAGAAGGTGGGTCCAACTTTGGGGGTAATCCCGCAGAGCGTAAAAGACGTAGTCCTCGGACTCACGAAGGAGAAGCGACTGCGGTGCGAGAAAATTGGCTCTTCTAACGTTTACTGGGTCTTTAAACACGACCTAGCGACCTCACGCAAACGCGAAGCCGTGCAGCTCACACACTCTATCGCCAAACTCTCTCGAGAACATGCAGAAGTCACCCGCAGAATCACCACCGCCAAAGATGGCATCACAGCAGGGGATGACGGTATCATATCGGATACCATGCCCAGTACCGTCGCCCATACCACCCCCGGATTCGCAGCCCAAACAGTGGGAAGCCTCGCACTTGCAGACCGTGTGGAGGAAGCGTCGGGCGGTGGCGGCGAAGACACCGCTCGCACCATCGCCGCCCTCCGGACTCGAGTCGCGGAGCTGCGATTCGAAACCTGGACCTTGCGGTCAATTCCACACGACTTGCCCGCCCGGACGGCGCAGGCCGCGGAGGCCGTCACGCGCTTGCTCGACTTGAACCCGCGCCCCGAAGCCATTCACTTATATCCATAAGAATACCCGTAACTAGCATCCGTAACAGTATCGATTACTGGCTCGCGTTATTCACAAAACGTGCAGTTCACCATGACTTGCTTTCGACGGAGAGCATCAGCGACCCCCGCCATGGCGAAGTGGTGGTCCACTTAGTGATCCCTCGCTCGCTCGCTCGCTCGCTTGGTGGTGGCTCGCTTGGTGATCGCCCAGCAGCACGACTCGGAGTTTTTAGTGGTCGGCCCGTTGTGGTCAATTAAATTTGCCCCGCGAAGCATGAGCCGAACAAAGGCGTCCAAGAAGGCCTCTCCAGTTCCAGTGCCGCCGGTCGCGGGTTCGAGTCCCACGACTGCTACGTCAGTATTGGGTAAGCCACTGCCGGCAGTGCTGGGTCTCGGGAGCCCGGCGGTAGATTCAGGTGTTGGTGAGAAACCCGCGTGGCAGGACGCAGCTGCGCGGGCAGCCTGGGAGACTCGGCGCGCTGAGCACGAATCAGATGGCAGCGAGGACAGTGACGAGTTTACTTGGAAGGGACAGAGCACCAAGTCTCGACACCACGCGCCATCGCGAACCTACATACTCAACGAAGCCAACGTGACCACCAGTGCAAACTTCAGAAGAAAACTACTCTAGATTTCTCCTCAATATCCCCAAGGCATTGTCCCTGTTGCAGAGCATTCCCCCGAAGCCAGTCTCCTGGGCTAGACGCATATCTGATGTGCACATGGTGTATGTGTCGTGTATTGTCTGCACCGTAGATGTCCGAGCGCATAGACCCATGGCTTCAGTGCCCTCCCCACACGGCTAGTCTGTAGCCAGCTAGTGTCTCCCGATGAATAACCCGCTCGCCGGTGAACAGTTTTTACAAGTTTGAACTGCAGCAATCGGGCTAGACTAGCGGATTTGATACCGAGTGAGTCTTGACCTGGAAGAGCGAAAAATTTGAACACATGCAGCAGTTACAAGAGGAGGTAGAGGCGCTGAAGAGCGAACTCAGACGCTCAGACGACCTGTTGCTCGCGTCGTTGCGGGTGGACTTGTTCCGTAAGGCTCTCCAGTCTTGGAACCGTCAGAGGTCGTTTGCGCACTCCCGAGCGCTGGCAGGTTCCAAAGGACACGGTCCTTCCGGACACGGTCCCTCTGGACACGGTCCTTCCGGACACGGTCCCTCTGGACACGGTCCCCGTGGGCACGGTCCCTCTGGACACGGTCCCTCTGGACCGGGTCCCTCTGGACCGGGTCCCTCTGGACACGGCCCCTACGGTCGGGCAGTACCTGATCGGAGGGAGACGTCCCAGACTGGAACGGAGGCGCACGAAGAACCGGTTCAAGATGGTGTTCAAGGGACAATAGCCAAGATGACTGATCAGACGGTTGAGGAGACGGGCGACAAGGTCGGCGAGAACGTGGGTTCCAAGATCTCTGAGAACATGGACCACACGGACAAGATGGGCGACAAGGTGGGTGATAAGGCCCGTGCGAATAATGAGCTGGATCGTGTGACCTTTGGCAAGATCAAGATGGCAGTGTTGAGAGCCATGGATGAGCACGGCGAAGTGATGGAAATGCTGGAGGACCCGGGGCTATGGGAAGGGTTGCGGTTGAACTGGTGGAGTTTGGTGCCGAAGGATGAGGGATTCCTGGAGGTTCAACAGGAGTTATGTGTGCACCGACTGCTACAGGACATGCGGGGACGTAGAAAATCGACTGCTAAAGTAAGCAAGTCGGCTAAGGATACGTCGGCGAAGGATACGACGTCGAAGGATACGACGTCGAAGGATACGACGTCGAAGGATACGACGTCGAAGGATACGACGTCGGCGAAGGACACGACGTCGAAGGATACGACGTCGAAGGACACGGCGGCGAAGAATACGGCGGTGAAGGACACGGCGAGCAAAGCTGTTGGGGCCAAGACGACTGCCCGTGTTGCCGCTCCGACGGGCAAGTCGGGTGAGTATAGACCGGGGAGAGAGGTCGTGCCTCAGGACGAGAACGAGGCGCCGTCGCAGGGGGTAACGGGGCCCTCCAAGGGCGCGGACAATCGCCGAAGGAGCGTGCCGCAGAAGGAGGGATCGAATCGAGCTCTGGTCGGTCGACAGTCACGCCGCAAGAGACTGCGTGTCGAGAACATCAGTGGCACTTACAAGGAAGAGACTGGCGAACTGGCCAAGCCTGATGGCAATAACTCCACAATAGGTACGACCTCAGCCGGTCTGAACTCAACAGGCTTGAGTGTGCCGGCAAGCTCGACATTAGTGGCAGGGTCGACATTAGTGGCAGGCTCTGTTCTGACAGATATCGGTAGTAGTCGGGAGGTAACTGGAGACAGCGGAATGGGCAAGAAGAAGTCCTCCAAGAAGCGGGCTACAAGACGTACGAAGAAGCCAGTCATTTTGACGGCCCCTGCGGAGGTTACCCATCTGGACCCGTCGAACGTAGCGGAGAAGAGAAATGAGGAGAGAGCGGTGGAGGCATCAAGCGTAGAGGCGGAGTCGGAGGAAATGGCCGGGGAGGCAACGGGAGTTGTCGTCACGGCGGAAGAGAGAAGCGTCCAGGGGGTCGGAGTCGCGGATCTGGACTCATCTCCAAAGCCGGTGGCAACCTCTCTTCAGAACGCGCTTCAAGACGTAGACGAAACTTTGCTCTCGCAACCGGGCGACTCGACCAAAGTAAAGTCGCTGTCGGGGGAGTCGCCACGGGGGCGCTCACCAAAAGAGGACTCACCGAAAGGCCAGTCTCGTCTTAACGCCCCCCCTCGACCAGGATCGGAAGCTTTGAGTAATCAGAGCCCCAAGAAGACTAAAAGACGTAAGCCTAAGGACGAGTCCAAGGACGAACTCAAGGAGGAGGAACAGAGGGAGGAGCAGCAAGAAGGGACCAAGGACAATGGCGAGTCAAATCACGAGCCGAATGGCGAATCAAATCACGAGCCGAATGATGAACCTCCGCAGGAGGGGTCCGACTCTGCTCGTAAGTCAGACTCTGCTCGTAAGTCCGACTCTGCTCGTAAGTCCAAGACGGGGTCGAAAGTTTCAGAAGTGGTTATTAGTTCGAGACCTTCGGAGTTGACACCCGCGAATCCCAGACTCGCTGGCCCAGCACCTGTCGAGCCAGCACGTGTTGAGACTGCACCTGTTGATACAGCACCTGTTGATGCAGCACCTTCTAAGCCGGCACCCGTTAAATCAGCGTCTGTTGAGCCGGCACCCGTTGAGCCGGCACCCGTTGAGCCGGCACCCGTTGAGCCGGCACCCGTTGAGCCGGCACCCGTTGAGCCGGCACCCGCTGAGCCAACAGTTATGGAGCCAACACATGTGGAGCCGGCACCGGTTGAGCAAAGTGTGCCCGGGGATTCCGTTCATACTCCCCCTCGTCCAAACAGTAGGGGCTCTTCAGGTAGTGGAGATGGTGGTTTGGATGATGCTCACGGAGATCAGCGAGAAGTAAAGTCATCGCCGGACGGCGAGCCTAGAAACTGAAGGGGGGGCGCGTAGGAAACGTTACCGGGGTAGCATTTTTCCGAGACAACATTTTTCGGCCGCAGCTGCAATCTGCGCCGCCGCAGGAGGATGACTCTTTTGACGCCGGATTATCGGCAGCAGGTGCGCGCAGAGAGCCAGACAAAAATTGAGCGAAGTAGGAGCCCACAGGACCTCGCGAGCCGACAGGTGCTGGACCGCACAAACCGACAGGTGCTGGACCGCGCGAGCCGGCAGGTGCTAATCGAGAAATGTCGTCTGCTTTCAAGTGAGATAGCAGCAACGCGGACGAAGATTGTTCAGCATTTGAATAATTCGAATCCCAGTGGCGGCGCACACGTGTGTGCAAACCCTTCGAACAAGGGCACGAAAATTGATTTGGCGATTGCAGCGGAGGACATGGGCACCTACTCAAACAGCAATGCTTCCAGCAGTCTACACTCGAGTAGTCTACACTCGAGTAGTCTACATTCCAGCAACCTGTCGAGCGGTAACCAAATGCCCGGCCGCGCTACCTCGGGTTCCCAGGCGAAGGTGAAAGTCAAGGGAAGGGAGGAGCCCGAGGAGACCGGAGGACTGCTTATTGAGGCGGTCCCTCTGTATAATTTGCTGCTGGGAAAGCCGTCGTACAATGAACTATCAGAGCGTATGACAGTCCCATGTTTGACCACCCCCCCTTACCATGTTTGACCACCCCCCCCCCCTAGTTTGACACCTCGTGCCATGGTGTAATGCGGGTGTGGTGATGTGTGTTTTGGTGTGTGTAGATGTTCGTGTGAGGCAGCGCGAGTTTTTGCGGCAGTTGCGGAGTGTTTATCGTATCAGCTTTCTGGCGGTTCGGAATCGGGATGGTGCGTTGCGATCAGGTCTGAACATCGGTTCGGTTCCGCTGATTGGGTTTCCGTTGGTCCCGGCTGCGGGTCTGTGTACGGCTGAAGAAGCGTTTGGGAAAGATCAGAGTCAAGGAGGAATGACAATATACCGCGGGGGCCGGGCTGGTTACCACATACCGCCATATCGATCGATTGATTTGGACACAATCACGTTGTTACAAAAATCTGGCCCCGATTGCACGGCTGGTGCCAGTGGATTATTGTGTGACTTCTTAATGCATGCAGACAAGTTACTACAGAGCCCTCAAGAAGTGGCT
Source organism: Gregarina niphandrodes (assembly GCF_000223845.1). Classification (NCBI taxonomy): domain Eukaryota; phylum Apicomplexa; class Conoidasida; order Eugregarinorida; family Gregarinidae; genus Gregarina; species Gregarina niphandrodes. The sequence goes on along the minus strand of NW_011645777.1, from coordinate 53,966 downwards.
AACCGTATAAAGCAGAGTCGTGGTAAATATTTCGCGACTAAACCGGGAGTCGAAGATAGCTCTAGTGAAAAGCAATTGATTCTACCAACGGAACGAAAACTGTTCACTAATACCTCTGAGTACTACAGCATACTCACCGCAATTGCCCAACAGCTTTGTGAAATGGTATTTAATATACTCTATCAGGAATGCTACAATCCAATCGCTGATGATCTATTTCTCCACATCGCAAATCTTTGCCACATCACTGACCTATAACCCCCCCCCCATCACTGACCTGTAACCCCCCACCC
>NW_011645777.1:48795-53560 GCF_000223845.1 Gregarina niphandrodes | reverse complement strand
CCCTCACCAGGCCTCACCCCCCTCACCAGGTCTCACCAGGTCTCACCAGGTCTCATCACGTCGTCATCATGTCGTGGATCTCACATGTTGGCATCTGGACATTAAATGTGTGCCGCACGTGCGGAAATCGAAAATAGTGTTTTGTTGTGGAAACGTCAAGGCTCTTGACCAGCAAGTTAAGGAGCAACAACGCCAGCAGAAGCAAGTTAATTCGCAAGGATTTGACGCGACGACGATGGTGAATAATGGTGCTTGTTACCTGGTTTTCGAGCAGATTGATGGTGGGACTGTGAGCTATGTATACAGTCAGGATGGTGACCCGGCGGGGTTGACATATCTGGCAAAGGCAAGCGGTGGGAAACCAATTCCGAATTGGAAATTCAAGGGTAACGGAAAGACTAAGCTGAAGAACAATTGCACGACTGCCAAACAGTTCTTTGTCGCCTGGTGTACATGGCTGAAAGAGATGAAACGGAACGGCGATACAATCACTATGAATCGCAAAGCAAAACAAGGTGTACCCGCCGAAACACAAGTTTACAAACACATCCAGTCTGGAAACAAAATCATCAAATGCGCTGATACATTCGACCTCTCAGACGCAGACGCCATCGCCTGTGTACCTGTAGCCTGCCAAGACTTCAACTCACCCACCATGGACATCAACCTCTTCATCGAAACCGGCAACAAGACGCAAGCATACGCCACACTCAACGTTTCTGACAAATAACCAACAGACAACCACCAGACTATGGTCAGGCAAGACGGCACTGTGTCAGGGTCGGGGGGTCAGGGTCGGGGGGGAATAAAATTAGGATGAGGAGTAGTTGTGCGAGGAGTAGTTACGCGCGGGCGAGATTAAGCCCAAGTGCGATGTTGGCGGTGTTGGTTGGTTGTGATGGGTTGTCCAGTGCGAACAATTGCAAGTGGTGGAAGACGACTGTAATGTTTGGGACTCCATTTCAGTTGGAGCGCAATCTTGGTGTCAATATGGAGCTTCTGTTTGCCGTGCCTAAGACAGTGCGTCAGCCATTTGCAGTGATCGTGGAAGCGAATGTGGCTCAACTACTACATCAATCACCCATCAACAAACAGGTATCACCTCAAACGCGTCGTCGCTTTGTTGCTTGGCTTGCCGAACACGTGCTCAAACGACACCCATCTAAGGTTCCTCGAGACCTACTTCGCGTCCAACTCCGTCACGTCATTGCCGGCTACTTTGCCGAGACAGATGACGTCTTAAGACTTGTAACCGTGCAGCCCACCCTTGACACTGAAATACAACTTGATGCCGAAAAACAGCATGAGCTGGCGATCAAAGAACTGGAGGAACTGGAGGCGACCTACAGCATCATAATATCACCCGAACACAAATCTGCCAGCGCTTCATCCTTCTGGACTGATGCCACCGACGCAAAACCAGGAAAACTCAGCTTTTGGCAGACCTTAAAAAATCACGTCCACGACACGCCCTCATTAACCACCCAACCACCCAACTAGCCCTCGAACTAACACCTACCGACGCGGTCGTGGCCCCGTACCCCCTCCCCAAATTTTAACACGACGTAAACCTCAAACCACCCACGAGGCAATCTTTCCCGGGTTGATCCCAAGAGAGAGAGAGAGAGAGAGAGAGGGCTGTGTGTTTGACTGCGAGGGTGATCGGTGCAACCAAACAACATGTTGCACCGATCACCCTCGCAGTCAAACACACAGTCGGTTTGCTTTTCGGCTGTCTAGAATTACGGACGCTTCAGGCAGGTAGCAAAGATGTATTGAGAAGGGAGACGTTGTGAAGTTCGGTGCAGTCTGGTAACACTCTATGACTCGAGGGTGGGCCCTACCGCAGGCAACTCTTGAGCCCCGCTGTCCGGCGGTTCACCTGCGCTTGTGCTTACACTTCTTGTTCGTGGGCAGCTAGCTAGCTAGCTGTTTTTAAGGTTGTCGCCAGTTTGACTTTTTGGTACTGTAGGAGGCAGTATTGCAGGAGTGCGTGTCATCCGTATTGCGTGCCATCCGTATTGCGTGCCATCCGTATTGTTCTCCACACACGTGTTTTGAAAATGAGTCTTGAACATGTGTACTACACAAGCGGCCGCTAGCCAGCAGCCGCTGGCTCATTAGCCAGCAGCCGCTGGCAATCCTCTGCGGGCAGCTTGCGTAAAAATACCACATTGGTGTTGTGTCGCCTGCTGATGTGGTGTTGCCTGTGTCATAAGACGATCCCTCCGGATCGATTCTGGTGACTTGCGGTTGCTCCCCCTCTATTTATGCACACGGACATATGACTCGATCATCTTAACAGCGCGGCGTTTTTAAGAAATCGAACCTAATGCGGGCTTGTGGTTCGCGAGAGAGGGGTCCAGCAACTGGTTTCTTGGTTCTGAGGACCACAAGTTTCTTGGCTTTGTTGATAAGTCCTGAAGGTCGGTTATCTAGCATTCAAGGGTGTGAAGTGAAGGGTGTTGAATGCACAGTTATCGAGCCGGGACGAGCAGAAGTAGAGCTTGACTTGGTGTGTGTTTTGGAACCTGCATTTCTACAGCAAGCGGACTTGCTTCAACAGCCGGACTTGTTGAACGTTCGTTACCAAAGCCTGTTATACGCTGCGAGGATGTTGCAACTTGCCTCGGAATCTAAAAGGAATAAGAAAGTGCCCGCCCGAACACTGGATCGGTTTGTGCGATATGTAACGCATAAGGCTATGGATGAATATAACACCAACTGGCCACGCCTTCCTGACAATCAACTACTTCATACACAACTCGATACGAAGATAGCCGGCGCCTTTGCCAAAAAGATCCGACGATATCGCAACTCCCGAGCCGGCCGGAAAGCCGAATTCCAAGAATTACAAATCCGCTTTGGCTCTACCTATAGCGACGTTGACGTCTTCTCCATCTGGACAACAGACCAATGCACCCCGAGACCGATCAAGAAGAAGAATCTCTTCTTCTTCTTTTTCTGACCCTTTTACTACTAAACCTTTTCCCACCACACGGTTATGAACTTAGCAGCCACATACACCAATCGAGCATGCACACACAGACATGGGCGCATACAAGCATTGGCGCACACACAGACATGGGCGCATACAAGCATTGGCGCACACACAGACATGGGCGCACACACAGACATGGGCGCACACAAGCATGGGTGCGCATAAGCGTGGGCGTTTGGTGAACGGAGGGAGGCGTTGTTACATACCCGTTTGGGCGCGGTGTTTTTTTTTTGTGAGATCAGAAAAAAATTAATGAGAGGAAGTTCTGCGCGTGAATCGAATGATGTTGGTCCGGCGGCAGCGTTGGCGATGATGTTGGATCCGGAAGGTCGTTTTGCGGAGACTGACGATTGCGAGTTTAAGATAACGAGTGTGTTGTTTGGATCGCGTGGGCAATTGGACAAGAGTCAAGGTACATTGTTAGAGGTGGTGTATGGTACGACGGATCCTGAAGCTGGTGATTTGTTGGATGCTGCGAATTACGTTCAATTGGCTGCAGGATCACCTTTGAATGAACGTGTGCCGGCATCTGTATTGCGAGGTTTTGTATGGAGTATAGCTAATCGTATGTTGGATCAAATACCGACATCTACAGTATCTACATTGGGTGCTACAAGATTTCGACATCTACAGGCTCAGCTTCTTGATAAGATAGCTGGTCCTTATGCTGACAAGATCAAGAATGAGGAGCGTCCAATGTTCTCTTTTGAATTTAATTCGTACGCAGCGTGCGTTTTACCGGCTGGTCGCCATCTAAGTGCTGATCAGTATGCCTTGAATGAGAAGCTCTGGAATGATCGAAGCTGGAACGAAGATACCTCCAATTGGAGATCCTGGTGGACAGAAACTCAACTACGCGAGTGGGATTGGAGCAACGACTGGGATAGTGTCCATTTCGCCCGAGATGGACTCAGCACAAGGGACGTCGAACCTGGCTACACCAAAACCACCTACACTAAGACCACTACCTACACATCCGATGATGGTGATTACAACCCTGGTACTGATGGTAAGAATAAAGGTCACACTCAAATCAAGGTAGTAGTCCAAAAGGACGGCGAGGAACCCAGAATCATCTCCGAGACAGTGAATGGTGTCGAAAAGATTGTTAATACTGATTCCAAGAACGTCGCAGAAAATAGACGAACAACCACCGAAGTTAAGCGCACCAAGCGTGAAGGTAAACCTGACATGAAATCTGACGTCAAGTATGTCACTGAACTCAAGATTCATGACATCAACGGGCTTGAACACCCCCATGGTGACGCTCACCCCAAAGTTACCCTTCAACGCCACAAGAAGACGACGCCATCCACCGCCGATAGTGACGACGCCGACGTCTTTGAGGACGTCATGTGTCGAAACGGGAATGCCGGACCGGGCGTTACTGAAACGAAAATTGAAAAAAGAACTGAAGTAATCAGCGAAAGAAAAAGTTTCCTCCACAACTCCTGATCAACTGTCAGCAATGTCCTGACAACTACAAGCATGTCCTGATCAACCGGCTTGAAGGACGTCAGGTGTGCTCCGCTAGCTGAAGACCATTTTTTTGTTCTAAACGGCAGGTTTGACTTCGGCTCAATTTGACGCCGAACTATCAAGCACATACTTTGGGAGAAAAAAGCCAAGGCGGCGGGAGGAGTTTCAGTCAGGGTGAACCTGCTTGAGAGTTTCTGTCGAGAGCTAGCCACCAACCCAAGCATGTTACTTTGAGCCCCGCAGTCCCGATAGCCCCGCAGTCCCGATAGCCCCGCAGTCCCCCCC
>NW_011645777.1:45982-48019 GCF_000223845.1 Gregarina niphandrodes | reverse complement strand
GGGGTCGTATTCGGAGTCGGGCCAGCTCGGGGGGCCGTATTCGTATTCGGAATCGGGGTAGTTTTGGAGGCCGTATTCGTATTCGGAATCGGGGTAGTTTGGGGGGTCGTATTCGGAGTCCACGTGGTCGTGGTCGGACGCATAGCCGTACTCGGAAAAGAGTGTGCTAGCAGTTTTAGCTAGTTCGCCGGAGGGCTCGCAGGTGAGGTGCATAGCAGGGAACATGACGGTGATATTGTCCTGTGTAATGTGGTGCAGGCATTTATAGCTTTTAGCCAGATCCTCAAGGTCAGCGGGTGCATGGGTCCAGCGAGTAGAGGAGCTTATCTCGCGTGCTGCGGTTGTGTTAAGCGCTTTCCGGCATTTACGTCTTTCATTCAACACGGATTTAATGAATGGCGTGGTACCGTACTCAATGGGAACGTCTTCTAACAGTGCTAGACGATCCGCCAAATCAATCACGGTTGCGACCATGCAGGCTTGTAGGTCCGGACTCTTAATTAGGAACTGGATGAAGTCGGCACTCCATGGAGTGACCACTTCACACTCCGACGATTCTGCTGAACTGCCGTATCCCAGAACAGCCGAGAAGTCGTAAGTTATACCTCTTATCTGTCTCGATATCGATTTAATGGCCTTCAGCTCATCGGACATTTCCTCAGTGGATATATCCCCACTAAACGCATCCTCGTCATGTAAGAACGTTACTGCAGAGTATAACAAATCCAACGGATTACCATTAAAAAGAACAGGCACTACAACATGAGCTAGTACTGCCCCAGTCTTTTGACACGAACTACAACCTGAGCTAACAACACCCCTCATTTAAACGGCAGAAATTCAGGACGTACTATGTGCGTCCTGTCTCGCTGGTGCACAATGGTATTATCCCACAAAACGATACATTCGGTGTATGGACAAATCCAGTGCGATTACGCCAGGTGGTGATGGTGATGGTGACCCCAGGTGGTAACCCCAGGTGGTAACCCTGGTGTAGAGTAAAAAAAAATTATGAGAGGCATTTGTGCAGGAGCGATTGGATGTAATACACCGGTAGGTTTGCTTGCTGGATTGTTGGATGTTGGAGGTCAGTTGAAGTCTGTGGAAGAAAGGTACAAAAATGGGGACCGTATTAATGTAGCGGAGATCTTATTGAATACCGCGGGATTGGAACATGGTGAAAAGTTGACTCGGCGTGAAAAGTTGACTCGGCGTGAAAAGTTGACTCGGCGTTTGATGTTAGTTTATGCCATCGACCCGGCGAAAGGGTGTCCGTCAAATATAACGGAATTAGTGTCAGTCTCAAATGCATTGCAGCTAGCGACCGGTTCCGACTTGAACCATCGAGCTGGGATGAACACACGTTTCTACCTGTGTTGGATTCTCGCCTCTATCACAATCCAGAATTCATCGCCTGAGCTAACGGGCTCCATGAAATTAGAAGAATTACGTCATCATATTGTTCGAACAACCGCTGGATCATATGCTGCGGAAATAAACCAACGCTTAACATCACTCACAATAAACGATTCCGAACTACTGGATCAACAACGATGGATGTTAGGTGTTGGTACTCACTACAAGAACATCCCTCAGCACCTGTGGTCTGATGAGCCTTTGCTCGACGACCTAAAATTCGAAGAGGTAAAGCTTCAAGAAGAGGTAAAGCTTCAAGAAGAGGTAAAGCTTCAAGAAGAGGTAAAGCTTCAAGAAGAGGTAAAGTTTGATAAGGAGGTAAAGTTTGATAAGGAGGAAAACCTCGATAAGGAGGGGACCACAACGTGAGGTTGTGAGGCAATCAAAATGTGATGTCGACCTTATCGAAAATGCCAGTTTGTTTTTTATACGGTCGTCCAATGACACAGAAGTGGTCGTCCAATGACGTGGAGGTGCTCGTTCAGGATGTTCACTGAATTCGTTCCACTATCGCATGGGCTTTTTCTTCGCTTCTAACAACTCAAATGCACCTGTGCTCGTGATGGATCATCCGAACAGCCCTCCTCCCGGGGAGATCCATGTCCGTCCAGTATGCCATAC
>NW_011645777.1:28574-45853 GCF_000223845.1 Gregarina niphandrodes | reverse complement strand
GGGGGGGGGGGGGGGGGGGAAAAGGGAAGGGGGGGTGACATGTAGCCCGAGTCTCAGTTTTCGTTTGGTTGAAATGTAACAATTGCTCCTCAGGTAATAAGGCTCCTATCAGTTCAAACCTTTCGGTTCAAACCTTTCAGTTCAAACCTTTCGGTTCAAACCTTCAAGTTCAGGCTTGTCCGATAGCCGGCGTTGGGTGGGTAAAAAATACCGGCGGGATGAGAGGTCCTTATGCTGGAATCAGTAGTCGTGCTGGATTTATGGGTTTGGTTGCTGGATTGGTTGATGCTGAAGGTCAACCAAATTCTATGGAAGAGAGGTATAAAAGTGGAGACCGTATCAGTGCGGTGAAAGTCTGGTTTAAGCCTATGAGTGGTGAGTTGGAAGAACAGCAACGTAACAGTGAGTTTTTTAACTGATGATTGTGTATGCGATTGACCCGGACAAAAAGAGTCCCACAAGATTAACGGAGTTAGTGGCGGAGGCGACGGCAGTCCAGCTTGCGACCGGGTCCGAATTGAATAACCAAATTCAGCTACCCAGATTGCTTCATTTCTGTGCCCAACATCTTCATCGGCCGCAATTCATACCGAGTTGGAAAAGACCATGCATGACGCTGAGTGAGGCCGTGCAATCATATCATAAATTAATTATTACAATGGCGGGATCTTTTGCTCATCGTGTTAAGATATATGAAGAATCGATTACACAAGAACAACAACATCAATTGGCTGGTGAAGTAACCTTCGGAGATCATTACAATGACGTACCTTACCACCTCTTGCGAATTGATGAGGAAAAACTCAATCGGGAAAAATTTAATCGGGAAAAATTCTGGGAGAGGTTTTTTAGGAAGGAGGATAGATCTCTTTGGGTTGGTAGCATTTACTGGATTGCTGGTTTTAACCCTTGTAAAAAACGTCCATCTCCCCAAATGATGCGCTGCAAACACACGCGCGCGCGCGCGTTGTCCCAAATATTCCCGACGTCTTTTATGTCGCAAAAGACGTTCAAACTGGAACTAACTTGGTTCAGAAACAGCACTAGCGATTCTCCCATTTCAGGATGATCCTCCGCAGTACCTTCTTTATGCGAGGTCCTCCGCAGTACCTTCTTTATCTGGTCTCGCGGCCTTTTTGAGGAACGGGAGAATTATTTATCCTTCTCGGTACCTTTAAAATGAGAAGTAATAGGGCATGTGATGTGTTATGGAGAAGTCGTCATATGGCGTTGGCATTATTTGTCGATGGTAATGGTGAGCTGTCTGGTATTGAGAATTGTGTTATTCGACGTATGCATGTGCAATTTGGAACACATGAGCAATTTGAGCATCATCAAACGAAGACGGTGGAAGTGATAGTTGCATGCCGCAAAGATAACCGGGGTAATCGACTCAAGGAGTTTATGTGCCAGTCATCTGATGAATCTAAAGTCAATGAGGAAATAAATTGCTGGGATTGGTTCCGAGATCCAACAAAAATACAGCTCGCATCCAAATCCACCATGAACTACTGCGCCGGTCCGGAAACGCTACAAGAGTTTACTGTTTATGCCACACAACAAATTATTAACAATCTACCAGACCATCTTCGTCAACGAATAGATAAACATCAACTGGCAATCAACATAGCCGGTCATCACCCGATCCACCCGCCCCACGACTTGACAGAAAATATGAACACCGAAAACCCCAAAACCCAGTACTTCGAGTTCACGGACTACGGACCAGCTCGCGAGACAGAATTCTGGAGTCAAATCAAAACAGTCCAACCAGTTGTCAAACCCGTTGTACAACAACCCAAATCACAGCTCATTCCGGACATCAACTCAAATCAATTATTACGGGGCTCTTCTGGATTGAAAACCCTTTCCACTCCCCTTCGACTACGATCATTCGCCCCACCGGCTGCAAATGCTTTATCCAGAATCCACTTTGTCCGAAAGACTCCGAAAGAGGTTGACGACTCTGAAAGAGGTTGACGACTTTGAAAGAGAAACGGCAGTCGGATTGCTGCTTTCGAACCCCCAGTTTCGTTCAGTCGGAAGGTGAGGAGGAGCCGTATGGTGAGCATCCCGTCCCCCGCAGCTTGCTGCATTTTCGAGAAGAAAAACTCTTCGGGAAATTTGGGCGAGTTTGTTGAATAGCTTTTTTGGTCGTCGTCGTCAAGACCATTTATCACAACGACTGTAGTGACAGGTGTTGGTTCGTTGCACGTTGAAGGGTGTGGACTCGGAGTGTTGGAGACAAAACTGTGTGGGAAAATTTTTTTGGGGATTTGTGTGGCGGAGTAATGGTGAAGGAACTGGAGCCGTTGAAGATTGACTGTACGGTGCGTCTGATGCGGGGTGTGCGGTGCACGGCTCCCAAGAAGCATGCGCCGAGGGCTATCCGGAATTTGAAGGCTCAGGCACAGAAGGTGATGTTGACGAAGGATGTGCGTATTGACCCGCAATTGAACGAGGCCGTCTGGACCAAGGGTGTGAACCACTTGCCCAACAAGATCCGTGTTCGCTTCAATCGCAAACGTAACGAAGATGAAGACGCTACCGAGCGATTCTACACGGTCGTCGAACTCGTCGAGTGCACTAACTTCAAGGGACTCAACACCGAAGTCGTCAACGAAGACAACTAACTTTTTTACCCACAATCAGTTATATCATGCCCGCCGCCGTAGTTCTCAATGTGGCCGAAAAGCCATCCGTTGCCAAAAGCATAGCGGCACTTTACCCGCCTGCCAACAAACGCTACGTTAGACACCACAGACACCGACGGGTGGGGCTACCACAGACGCTGACGGGTGGGGTGGATAGGTCGGTGTTGCAGATTAATTCGGCCAGTCAGTTCAATCCGGTTGTTGCTTTTGACGATGTGGAGTTCGAGGGGCATGCAGGCGCGACGATGATATTTACCTCCGTTCGAGGGCATTTGACGGAAGTGGACTATGAGGAGGAGTACCAGGAGTGGCGTCGGTGTCCGCCGTCTGCATTGTTTTCGGCACCCATTGAGCGTAAGGTGCCAAAGGACAGCAAGTCCCTGGAGCGCAACCTGCGCACCTTGTCCAAGGACTGCAGCCACCTGGTCCTATGGCTGGATTGCGACCGAGAGGGAGAAGCCATTGCGCACGAAGTCATGGAGGTTTGTTTGAAAAGCAACCGCCGACTCCACTGCCTCAGAGCACACTTCAGTGCGGTGACCGCACAAGCTGTGCAACGCGCTTTGAACTCCCTCACAGCACCAGACCAGAAGCAGGCACAGGCCGTGGAAGTCCGTAGGGAATTGGACCTCAGAATCGGGACATCCATCACCAGATTGCTCACACTCAAGTTTGTCAAGAAATTCGACATGCCCACCAAGGTCGTCAGCTATGGACCCTGTCAACTACCCACCCTCGGCTTCGTCGTCACCCGCTGGCTGGCAATCCAAAGATTTCAACCTGAAGATTACTACTATCTAACTCTCACCGTAAATAAGGCTCAACAGCCTGTGGTCTTCTCTTGCCAAGGCGATCGCATCTATGACAAAACCCTCGCCCTAATGATCTATCAGAAGTGCCTGGTTTCATCTTGCGTTGTGAGCTCGGTACAGAAAAAGGAAACTACCCATCGGAAACCCAAACCCATGAGTGAAACTTAGCACCCGCCCTATCCCTTGCCACCACCTTGTCGTACCACCACCTCCTTGAAACTCTTCTGCATATTCGGTCTAGATACTCTGACATTGACTCAAATATGCTCAAGTCATTACCATATGCCATCGCATCAAATCATGCAAATCGCTGAGTCTTTGTATAATAGAGGCATTATTAGCTATCCCCGTACTGAGACCGAGATCTTTAATGAAACGATGGACTTAAAGTCCTTGGTACAAGTGCAAATGTCCAGCCCCGAATGGGGTCAATTTGCAGCCAAATTGCTGCATAATGACGGCTTCGAGTGGCCTAGATCCGGGAGCAGGAATGACCAAGCCCATCCCCCTATACATCCCGTCCGAGCATTGAGTAAAAGTGAATTAAATGATGATGAATGGAAAGTTTACAAAAGTGTGTGCACACACTTTTTGGCGGCATGTTCAGCGGACGCCAAAGGTGAGACCACGGACGTAGACATCCACATGGGTGAGGAGTTATTCCACAAATCTGGGTTAGTGGTTACGGATCCGTGTTTTCTGGAGGTGTACCGGGAATTTGACAACTGGGAGCGCCGTAATGACTCCTTTCCTGCTGTGTTCGAAGAGGGTGAATCTATTCCTGCGTCTGGTTTGGAGTTGAACCAGGGAAGGACTACTGCCCCGAATTTACTGACCGAAACGGAGTTAATAAGTTTGATGGACAAGCACCAAATCGGAACAGACGCAACGATGCACGAACACATCCGAACCGTTCAGACGCGGCAGTACGTGGAGCGAGTGCCGCCCTCGTCGTTCCGACCAACTGTTTTGGGGACGGCTTTGTATGTGGGTATTTCGAGAGCCTGTCCCGAGTTGACGTCTCCGCAGCTGCGAGCGAACACAGAACGGTCGATCGCCGCGATTGCGGACGGTACACTGAATCCGATGGATTGCACCCAAGACATCATCCGGAGCTATGTGGCTAGTTACGAGCGTCTTGGAGCCTCGCTAATCGACATCGAAAACTGCCTGAGTCAATGGCTCAACGTCCGCACGAATTAGTTTGTTTCCCTTGAACTGACTGACGTCCATTGCTGCTGCTGCTGCTACCCATTGCAAGTCTGCCCCCCACGGCACGCCCGCTAGAAAGTTGGTGCTACAAGTAGTATTCAGGGGTTTATATTTTTTGTTGGCAGGTATATGGGGTTGTCGAGGGTGTTGATGGTGGCGGAGAAGCCGTCGGTGGCGGAGGCGATAGCGAAGGCTTTGAGTCCAGGGTGTAGTAAGCAGAGTCGCGGATCGTTACCATTATGGCAATTGAAGGGTGAGTATGAGGGTCGAGAGGCGGAGATTCGAGTGACGAGTACGACCGGTCACATTTTCTCGTTGGATTTCTCATCGGAGTACAATGACCGGAATCGGATTGACGAGACTACCTTGTTTGACGCTCCTGTGAAAAAGAAGGTGGAGAGCTCGGGGGTTGTGGCAATGTTGCAGAAGGAGGGACGCGAGGTGGACCGGTTGGTGCTGTGGTTGGACTGTGACCGTGAAGGCGAGAATATTTGTTACGAAGTGATTGGGATTGTAGGTAAGGTGAATGCCGCGGCTGCGAAGAGTGCACGAAGGGTGAAGTTCAGCTCATTGGTTGCGAGCGACCTTCGGCAGGCTTTTAAAACAGCGTTACGATCTCCGAACAAATGCGAGTCAGATTCAGTAGATGCACGTCAAGAATTGGACTTGAAGATTGGAGTCAGTTTTACCAGGTTCCTGACACGGTATCTCAAAGATTTTCATGGTTCCACGGTGAGCTATGGACCCTGTCAGATGCCTACACTTTGGTTCTGCGTGAACCGATTGGAGGAGATTGAGTCTTTTGTTTCTCAACGATTCTGGACATTGGAATTGTCCATTTTCGACAACAGCACACGTGCTCAGTGGCAAGGTGGGCGGGTCTACGATGAGCAGACCGCGCGAGTTTTGCATGAATTATTTCGCGAAGCCGGAAGCACGGCCACGGTAGCGAAGAAGGCCACAAGCACGCGCAAGTTGAAGAGGCCGTTGCCATTCAACACAATGAACATGCTGAAGGCCGCGAGCACGACACTCGGTATGTCACCTCAGCGCGCCATGATGGTTGCCGAGAACCTGTACCTCTCCGGCTATATAACTTACCCGCGAACGGAAAGCACCAAGTTCGCGCCCGCGTTTGATGTGAAGCAGGTCGTTGGCCTGCTAACGGGCCGAAGCTCCTGCGTTGCGAGCCTGGCCCAAAACCTGTTCAACTCTAACACCGTGAGTCCCAACAACGCTGGCGTGGACATGGGGGATCATCCGCCCATCACGCCGTGTGCTGCTGCTGGATCATTTATGTCCGATGACCACGAACGGTTGTACACGCTCATTGCGTCGCAATTTCTGCAAAGTATTTGCTCCGAAGATGCCGTTTACACAGACCACGTGCTGGAACTCGTGCTCCTCGGGGACCAAGTGTTCAAGACCAAATTGACTAAACTCACCAAACTCGGGCACCTTGCCTACAAGGTATTTGGCGGCACCGCAGCCTCCGACACAACTGGCAGCAGTGGCGTCTGGGACATGTTGAATGTGGGGGATCGTATTGCTGTTGATAAGATCGCCCTCAACTCTGACCTCACTCGTCCACCCAGCCTACTCTCAGAGTCAGACCTGTTAACACTGATGGAAAAGAATTCCATCGGGACGGACGCAAGTGTAACACAGCACATACAGAGTATCGTCTCTCGTGGCTATGTTCACCTCAAGATGCCCGGCCGTTTTATGGAGCCCACAAAACTTGGTTTGAACCTGTGTCGTGGTTTCACTCGCATTGACTCCGAGCTCACACGACCCACTGTGCGAGCCATCATAGAGCGTTCTTGTGACCAAGTGGCCAAAGGCAATATGGACCGTGGTCGCGTGGTCCAGCACGTCCTTAGCGAGTTTAAAGTGAAATTTCAGCACTTTTTGCGACGAGTGAAGGTACTCGATGAAGTGCTCAACCTCAGCGTCGAGGCACATAGCGGCGATGGTCGAGCGGCACCTCTCTCTCGGTGCGGTCGTTGCAGACGGTACATGGTGCTCTTGAACCAGCGCAAACTCATTTGTCTACACTGTGCATTCGCCCTGTCTGTGCCTTTGCGCTGTAAATTGCGCACAGTGGCCGAAACCGCCAAGTGCATCCATGACGACTTCGAAATCCTCGTAGCCATCGAAAAGAACAACCGAGCCTATTGCTTCTGTCCCTTCTGCTACAACTACCCACCGACCGCCGCTTCCGCTTCCGCTTCCGCCCCAGGAGCCGTGCGGTACACATGTCTGGACAGCGCCAGCAAAACCATGTATGGTAGTTTGTACCGCCATGGGCTTGGTCTGTGTGACAGTAGCGACTGTAGCGGTAGAGGCTGGATATATCTACAGAACTTTAACGGTTGCCATTTATCGCTTGCCTGTACCGGCTGCCGGTTTCTGTTACCATTCGACCACTACAAGGTCAAAAGCGTCCGGAAGGTACTACCCCAAAAACTATGCCCCGGTCAGTGTGGTTGGTACATCGTCGAGGCCCAGCTTCAACCGCAACACCTAGGTGCCCTCAATGCCACCCGCGCCTCCTCCAACACTCAAGAAGAAGGTGCCTCTCTAGCCGCCGTCGAAGAGATGGTGGTTGGATGTCTTGGATGCAACGAAACTCTAACAAACCTCCTCACTGGCGGCGTCTTCAAAAGACATAAGCGATCCACCAACTTCAAACGAAAGAAGAGACACTGACACCAAACGACTGGTCACCAAACGACTGATCACTGGTTACTACCGCAGATGTTGTGGAGACTCAGCGAAAAGACAACGCCACACGTAAGCCTCTGCTAGAAGGGTGGGTATCTCCTCTGGTGTCCATTCTAAAGTTGGCAGTCGTTGTAGAAGCAGCATTGATTTTTCAAAATCGTATTGCAGAATTCGATCGCCGAACTTCATTAGTAATGTTACAGAAATATATATCAATGTCGACTTCAGATTACGGATCTCTTCTGATAAAATTCCATCCCAAAGTCGGATTAGGGTTAAACTGGAAAATTCTCTGGCGAATATACAGTTGACCCATCGGAGAGCAAACTGTTCTTCTGCCACTCCAATCTCCTTCAAGTGTCCATGCAGCGCTGCTACAACCACACCCGACTGTGTACACTCATATGTGTGTGTGCACACTCATGTGTGTATGTGTGATGTGTGTGTGTTCCTACGATGAACTCTGCTTAGCATTTTGTTAAGTGTACGTATATATTCATTAACTCCTGGTCTACCGGCAATGTAGTTGTCTTGAACTTCGTTTAGAATGATTTGTAGCGTCAGGAATGTGTCACATTCAGCAGTAAGGTAATCATCATCGACTAGAATTTCATTGATATGGTCAAAGTTCGTACTGAGATGGTCTCCAGTCCGTTTTTGCAATTCGCCCAGCGCATACACAATGAAAAATGGCACTGCAATGTCATTGATTCCTTGTACATAACCACAGGCTGGGTTCGTTACACCCCAGACATACAGCAGACGTGTAAGTACAAATTGAGCCTTCCGCCCACCAAAGAACCGACTAAACCGGTCAGGCCTGGTCCGAACCAAGTCAAGCCTTATCTGCCGCAGCTGACTCAGATCGAACCGCTGCTCGATTACCCCCGTCCCCTCTTCCGACTTACGGTAGTGAAGCGGAGACAACGGCATGTCGGGACTCGATGGAGTGGTCGGAGTCAAGGGTGCGTCCGACGAAGAAAATTCCACAGATCCATTAAACTTATTCTAAAACATACCTTTGTTTGCACACACGTTTGCACACACGATTGCACACATGTTTGCCAACACGTTTGCCAACACGTTTGCCAACACGTTTGCCAACACGTTTGCCAACACGTTTGCCAACACGTTTGCCAACACGTTTGCACACAGGAATTTGTTACAGGACTGTGCGTCGACAGGACTGTGCGTCGACAGGACTGTGCGTCGACAGACATCGGTGTGTATGCCTCGTGTGTACGGTCCGTGGTGCAAGCCCCATATGTGAGCGCCTACTGCAGCTAGGGTTCGGTACTTGCTTCTCATCTTTTCTAATGTAGCATCATTTGTGTTCGGAGTCGTAATTCCAACAAGCAGTTTCCAGATCTTCGCTCTTTGCAGCCACGTTATGGACAGCGGTAATCCCGTACTGGCAATCTCTCGTACTTTGTCCATATTGTATCCTCCCTCTTTATTCAATTCAGCATCCAAAAGGCGGCATTCCCTATCATCCATGTTCAATTTTTCAGGCCGATATACTTTGTCCTCTTGACACACTGTCCCATCATCCATTTCATCAACGACTCCCACGACTGTGACTGACTCTTTCCTTCCACGTAAGTTCTTTGTGTTATCTCAACGCCAGCACTAAGTTAATTAGATAAAAAACTATTTATAGCACCCACGAGCCCATCCAAGGTTTCGAGGTTCTTCTCCTCTATTTCACGCTCCATCATCTTCCGAAATGACTCCAAGAAGGATGCACAACTACATGTGTCAAAGTTAAGCGCACACACAGACACACACAGACAGACAATATCTTACCGTTCATCGCCAGGATTTAATCTCTCGTACACATCCTTCAGTGCTTTATTAAAATCAGTCAAGGTGGAGTTATTCGAACTCATTAAAAATAATGAACCTTAAATGGCAGGCCACTGAGCCCGAGCGTACGTCACTGAGCCCGAGCGTACGTCACTGAGCCCGAGCGCCCCCAACCCCGTGACATACACATGATGTGACATACACATGACACATCATGTGTATGTCACGGGGTTGGGGGTGTTTGTTGTAAACTCTCAAGTGTGGTTTTTGGACGTGTTTTTGATGTTTCAATTTTTGCTGTCAATTTTGCTCCCATACAAGACCGTGTCAGCCGACCAAAAGAGAGAGAATTATACGTGAATACGACGAGAGTGATTAGATGGGTGAGTATGATCGTGCTGATGTTTGTTTACCTTCTTGGCCTTTGCATAATAGGTTGTATAATGGTGCATTGGGTCGTGCTATAAGATGTACATTTCCGATGCCATTCTTGATTTGGTTTGCTTATGCGAATCCACGAGATTTAGCGGAGCCTTATTTGTGCCCGATTATCTTTGCTTTATTTGTGGCATTGTATCCTCCGTTTGTTTCGTCTTTGGTCTTTGGTTGGTTTGTGAACACTCCGTTAGTGTTGGGCTTGTTGGGTTACGTAACAGGTATGATGCGTGTGGTAATCCATATGGCTGATCATGGGTATTCTAAGACTCAGACAGGTTTGTTTGCCGTGGGTACGTATGCAGCTTTGGCACTATTTTTGAGTCAAGGACGTGTAAGTGCAAATGCCCGTCTCGTGTATGCCGCCGTGATTAGTCTCAACTACCCCTACGATAATGTGTTACTACCACTATACCATACTCTAGTCCGTGGTATCGCCATCTCTGCCGACGGTAATATGATTGCTTTCATACGATCACTCCTGGCTGGCTTAGAGACGTTACCACTACCAGATCTAATTAAAGGGTTAATTGCACAAGTGGTACACCCCGATTGTGACAAACTGTTCACTACTGTCGAGATGAACGGAGACACACAAGCAACCTTTGTACCCAACCAACAGTGCGAAATACCCGTCCTACACCTTCTAGACGATATGGGCGGCTTATTCGCAGGCTCATCCGTCACACACTTCCGTGTGTCCACCGATGATCAATATGTCAATTTCAAGTACCGCCCACAGTTCGGCTTTTTGCACCAACTATGGACCGCCCAGGGCGGACTTGGGTTATTTCGCGGACTACTACTAGGCTCCTCACTCGCTATGGCAGTACTCACCGCCATGTATCTCATGAACCCCGCCTCGCGCAGTCGATATGCCGCTAAGCAAGGACTCATTCGCGTTCAGCGAAAATTGTACACACATAAAACACACCTCTGCGAACGCGCTAAACTCCTCTCACGAACCGACATCGTTCGGGAACGGGTGGATCTAGTTGCCTTCCCTCCCACACGTGTTTCCAAACTCGCCGCTGGCTCCGAACCTTCATGGGATGTCGACCAATTGCACCAACGTGTCCTTGACCTCGACACATTCGTTCAAAGCGCATTACTCGAAACCGCTTTCACTCAAGCACCCGGCATCATGAGCTACTCACACATTAAAGCTCTACAAAGCTGCCTCGCCGAAGAAGCTACACAAGTCGCTCTCCTCGCACGCTACTGGTCAAACCTCACTGGCCCTAATGCTGCTCCTGGCTCTGGCGCTACAACTCGCGCTAGTGCTGGTGCTGGCAACGTTAGTGCTACTGCTAATGGCGCTACTGCCAATGGCGCTACTGCCAATGGCGCTAATTATAACAACGCATATAGTACCTGGTATCATGACGTAGGTACCCAAATCGTAGGGGTGCACAACGGCCGTATGTTCGACGTCACTTCGGCGCTAGACCCGATCACCCTGGGGTGGATGCGTGAAGCCTTTTGGGCACACATGAGTTTGAACAAGGCAGTTGAGAGACTACTTACTTTGGACGAGATTATGGGAAGGAACAAGGTCATTGCCGAAATTGTGGCTGAAGTACGACACCAGCTGCAACTCGACCTGCAGCATCTGGTGGCGCTCGATCGAGCTTTCGTCAGCTCATCCCTTTCACGCACCACAAGCTTTGAATATCAAACACTCCTCGAACAGTACCGTAAAACGGTGGTGTTCCACTCGATCGCTAAAGCCAAAGTGGGCATCACCTTTTGCGAAGGCGAGTTGAAGCGGTCATACCGTGCCTTCCTTATCGGGCTGCTGGTTCCGACATTAGGAGGTTTGCTTTTAGTCCCAGTCGCGTTGTGCCAGCAGTGGGTTTCCACCCTTGTTTCAATTTTCATTTTCAAGAGGAGACCTCTCAAGTATCCGGAATCACTCCTTCCCGGGACTTCGGCTTGTCGTGAGGCCCCTCACCAAGTTGAAGTTCACTTAGGCGACGCTCCGTGTATGGCGGACCTCGGTATGGTTACGGGGTTAGTCAGCCAAGAGCAAAAGTTTACTAGAAGCGAAGACTCAGTCACCGCCGCCGCAGACTCAGCTGCCGCCGCGGAAGTATGTCGGGCGGGCGGTTACGTATGGAGGAGTCGTGAACGCGTAATTCCGTTATGGCAGAATGCGGAAGCTTGGGGTGGCTTGAGACATTTCCTAGGACAGATGGTGATTCTGAGCGTGTATATCTTCGACTGGGATTTGGCCAAGTGGTGGTGGTTAGAATCAGGTCGTGCTCATAAGACTCAAAAGTCAACTTTGGGAGACTCATTAGCCTTGCCGGACATTCCTTCACTCTTTCCACATACCAATAACGGTGCGGGTCAGGAAGATAACATTAAGATCATCGACTATCTTGTGTGGATGGATGTGCCAACTGTGAAGTACAGTAAACAGAGCGGATGGACGATGTTGGGTTTTTACTGCAGCTTGCTGATTTCCTATCAAGGCACACTTAAGAGAGGTTGTCTCCGTTTTACAGCCATGCTCGTAGGAACTTTCTCCGCTTGGTGTGCTCTTAAAGCTTTCCCACATAGCATTTGGGGAGTCGGAGTGTGGGCGTGTGTTCATATGTTCGTGCCCACGCTGCTATTCAGCAACCCTCTAGACCCACGACTCGGCTACGACCCACACTGGGGTTATGCCGGACAAATCCTTACCTATCACTTTCTCGTCGTCTGCTTCGGTGTCTTCTTCGACCCGATGCAAAGCAGAGACGAACTAGTAGTGGAACGTATCATGGGCCATGTATGGGGCACTCTAGTCGCCTTCATACTCTCTCTCCTACTCTTCCCAACCAGTGTAAATGCCCAACAACGAATACGCTTATCAAACTCCACCGTTGGTATACGACGAAGCCTCCGAGCACTCACAGAACTCTACGCCGCCCCAACATCACAAGACGCTCGGTTCCTCCCTCCCCAAACCACCCACACGGCGACAACGACGGTCAACGCAGCAACGGAGACTGAGGACCACCAGTCAGGTGACGACCAGTCACGTGACGACCAGCAGTCAGGCGCCGATCAGCAGTCAGGTGACGACCAGTCGGAGACGTACAAGGCATGGGAGAAGGTATTTCGTGAACAAATCAATCTGTTCGATTTTGAAATGACACACTGGAATAAGATGATTGAAGATGGGAATATGTGCGATAATCTACCTATCCTGCAGAACGATAGAATTTTAAAGAAGATCGCAAGCGCGCTGCGACAAGTGGGGTTGCTACGGACCGCTGGTCATCGCCATCTCGCTTACTTAGTGAATACGCAATCGCAGCTATGGGAGAAAGACAAGACCTTCGTTAAGTGGACGAAAGGTTTGATCGACCATAGAGACGCAGTAAGCACAGACGGAGAAATGGACGAAGACCGACTGCTGGACCCGGCTGCTGAACCCACAGGTATCCGGGAAACCACTGGAGTTCACGGGTTACCCGCTCCTGATAGTAGCTCCGAATTAGACATCAGCGACTTGGGAGATGAACCCTCCTTCACCATTCCAAGACCGGACCATCACGCCGGTCACCGACACGACGAGGACGACGACGAGGACGAGGACAAGGACCATGCAGGACGTTTCAGCCATCGACAAGTCGACGCCCACCGAGTAATGAGCCAGCGTGCGGAACAGGCCGCAGGAGAGTGGTCGGAACCGCGATCTGATTTGTCATCGTCGTCCGTGTGGCTGGAAGATGTGAGGCCAGCTCCGTCTCCAGCTGCTAGTCGGTCGCCGATGCGGCAGACCATTGTACCTTGCCACAGCCCGAAGCGGTACATGAGCACTTTGTCTGACCGCGAGATCATGGTGGTCAAGAAGGTCATTCCGGTGCCCGTACCGAACACCTGTCCTCACTGCCGCCAAAGTGTGCCTAACGGTCGCTTGGAGGAGGAGGCTTTATTGGTGGGCGGCGGAAGTATGCAGGCCTTGGCGGCGGTTCCGCCAAGAACTTTGGAGGGCGCAACTATTGAGCAAAGGATCCCGGAGAGCGTGACTGTTCAGGAGCACACGACGATGACTTCTGAGGGCCCGGACTGTTCAAGTTTGTTGGGTCTAGTCGACCTCTTTGAAAAAATATGGATTGGCGTCGAGGTGGGAATTCTCAACATCAAAACCATCGACGTCGCCGACTGGAGGCGGGAATTGAACCGGCGACTTGACGCTATCGACTCCGCCACAGCCACGCATTTCTGCAGTCACAAGTGCTCCAAAATTCGCACCGAAAGACTACACACCCTATTCCGAATGTGGGCGGCCGAGGTGGTAATTATCAAACGCATCGCCTCCTACATCGAAGAATTTCAACGACGCAAAATCAAGAAGAGCTAAGCGCCAGCCACCACGGCTGGTCACGAGTGACACCCCAGCCAGCCACGGCTGGGCCAGTCACGACTGGACCAGCCACGACCGGACCAGCCTAGACCAACCTAACCGCGACGGCCGGCCATAGTTAGGCGACTCAGTTAGGTACCCGAATTATATATTTATGCAATTCACCTTTTTAGTCAACAAACTACAAAGTCCTTACTTAGACCTCATCCTGCCACGTATATTCAGGGCAGAGAAGCCGATAGCTCCCACTGCCACTTCCTATCGAGGTAATTTTTCTGTGGTTCATGTATGTCTTCTTCTAGTGCGAAATGAGGAGGCCGTAATGGTATATGAGTGCAATCTGTCGGCTAATCGTGCCACTCACCGTGGTCAGCTGGTGGTGACGTTGAATTACTTGTTTTTTGTCCATCCGTCCGGTAGTGTGCTGTGCAAGTGGAATGCTGTGGATCGAGTGCATAGTCACGACGTTGGCCGAGGATCAAATATGGAGGTGGAGGTGGAGGTGGAAATATTCGATGGCAGTCGTTGGCTCTTGTATGGCTTCTATGATTCGGCGGCGGCCTTTACTTTCCTTAAGGCGTTCCACTCGGTCCAGAAGCGAACCTGGGGCGACGCCAAGCCGTTCCGGATACCGACGATTTTGTTTGGCTGCTGTTTAAGTAAATGTCTGGACTCCTGTCTCGACCAGTTCGAATTTGTTAAAGAGATCCCGGTCCCATGGAAAGATGAAGCACCACCAGAAATACCCAGAGCCCAGGTTCAACTCCTGCCGCCAGAACCCTATACCGGCGACCAATGGGTCGATAAGGTCGCCAGCCACTCACCCAACACTCGCAAAATATTCGCCAACTACTTCGACCCCCCAGACGGCGGTTCGAATCTCGAAAATACCCCTAACATCCCAGCTCCAACTCCAACAGACACGAACTTCCAAACTATAACTCATCATGAAAAGCTGAAAGCTCACCTTAATGCCCCAATGGATGCGGACACACCCACCACAGTGGCATCCCAGCTCCACGTCAACTTTGGCTCAGACACCACCTCAGAGACGGCTGGCTCGGTGAACTCAGATGACCGATGAGTCGCAGTTGAAAACTGGCAGGGGAAAACTAGGTCCGAGAGAACGGCTGCATTTATTGGTTGGCAATGAGATAATAAAACGGGGTGCGCACCGTGCTGAGATCATGAACTTATTGTGTTGGTCACACACAAGTGTGTGTTGGTCACACACAAGTGTGTGTTGGTCAGACATGGGTGTGTGTTGGTCACACACAAGTGTGTGTTGGTCAGACATGGGTGTGTGTTGGTCAGACATGGGTGTGTGTTGGTCACACACGGGTGTGTGTTGGTCACACACGGGTGTGCTCGGGATGATTGACTTCAGGAAGTCAGGGTCTAGCTGTCGTCTACGACGAAGTAGTTCCCGGCGAGTTTTTGTTCTCGATCTTTGACGCTGTCAAGTTTATTGATGCGTGGTCGATAGTTGATGGGGTCTCTTCGGAAGGTGGTTTCTAGCATGGCAAGGAAGATGTTCATGCCGGAGATGAGAGATTGGGGAGATCTAGCGGTGCAGTCTACTCCGGGTGCTCCTTCGTATACGATAACTTTATCGGCGAGGTATGTTGCCATGATGAAATCGTGTTCGACAATGAAGGCGCTTTTCTTAGCGTGTAGTATGAAGCGTTTGATGACACGTGCTGCTTCGATACGTTGTTCACAATCTAGATATGCGGAGGGTTCATCAAGTAGATATACATCAGCTGGTTTACCAAGAGCTAGAACTAGAGCTACTCGTTGTAATTCTCCACCAGAAAGAGTTAGTACTTGAAGGTTTTTTAGTTTCTCGATTTGCATAGGCTTAATAACATCAGTAATGAATTGTGGATGATGATAAGCATCACGAATTTTAGAGTTGAGTAATTGTTCTACAGTACCATCGAACTTAGCTGAGATAGTTTGTGGTTTATATGATACAATTAATTTGGGTAATTTTTCAGCACCATCAGCTGCTAATAAGCCAGCAAGGATACGAATGAAAGTAGTTTTACCTGTACCATTTTGACCAAGTAGAACGGTGATTTCTGAGTCAGCAAACGCACCAGGTTCTATGGTGAGTTTAAAGCTGCCTAATTGTTTACTTAATCGTGGATATTCATGCCATGCTTCACGTTTTGTTTCATCTTCAAGATCTTGAGTGATACGGAAGCTAATTGATTCATCACGAAAACGTAAATTTTCAGTTGGTATAAAACCTTCTAAATAAATATTGATGCCTTCCTTAACACTAAATGGTGTTGTAACTACACCATATGCTGATGGACATCCCCATAGACAGCATACAGTATCTGATAAGTAATCACTAACAGCTAAATCATGTTCTACCACAATTACATAATTATCATCTTTAAGTAAACTACGAATTACTTGTGCCGCAATAATACGTTGTTTAATATCAAGATATGAACTTGGTTCATCGAACATTATCACATTTGCATCTTGAATACTGGCTACTAATAAAGCAAAACGTTGTAATTCACCACCACTTAAATCACTGACATTCCGTTCCATTAAATGACTTAATTGAAGTCGTTCAGCTAGCTTCTCTGCCAGTCCATGTATACCATTTCCTGTAGGGTCCACAATCTGTTGAACTGTTTTCTTTGACTTCCGGGCAAGGGCATCTACATATTGTGGTTTAACCGCAGGTCGTAAATCTCCTTCTAGTACCTTTGTAAAGTAATTCTGCAATTCAGAACCACGATAGAACTTTAATATTGTCTTCCAATCAGGTGGATCTGAGAAATTACCCAGATTAGGCTTAACACGACCACTAAGAATTGCTAACGCTGTGCTCTTCCCAATACCATTCGTTCCAATCAGTCCCAAAACCTGACCTAATCGTGGTGTTGGTAATCGATGTAATTTGAATGAATTAACACCAAATCGATGAGATATATCACGACCTAAATCCTTAGGTAAATTGATAATCTGAATCGCATCAAACGGACACTTCTTCACACATATCCCACATCCAATACATAAAGGCTCCGATATAAAAGCAATCTTAGACGTAGGCTCCACCACTACACATTGCTTACCCGTACGAACAACCGGACAAAACTTCTTACACTCTTGACGACACTTCTTAGGCTTACAACGATCCCCACTCACTATAGCAACCCTCAATCGAACATCCCCTGCTCCCACGCCACCAGACACATCCGTCTGCTTCTTAGGCGCCATTAACAAAAAAAAACCCCGCAACCAAAT
>NW_011645777.1:20925-28554 GCF_000223845.1 Gregarina niphandrodes | reverse complement strand
ACCCGTCCACCCACCATCAGGTCCACCCACCATCAGGTCCACCCACCATCAGGTCCACCCATCAGGTCCACCCATCAGGTCCACCCCCCCCACCCATCAGGTCCAGTCCGCAAAGGATTTATCGACGCTGCCAGAAGTGACCTTCTGGATACTTGCGGAGCAATTCTTCCGTGAGTTGAAACTCCTCCGATAAAAAGCGCTGCGTGCCTTCATTCATCACACTACAATACAATCACACGTACAACCAGGTGCACACACCCAAGAGAACTACTCATGCACCTACCAGCACCCATCACACACCAAAAGAACCGGTACACACCTATATATGTGTGTTCAGCACATACGAGTGTGTTCAGCACATACGAGTGTGTTCAGCACATACGAGTGTGTTCAGCACACACGTGTGTGCGCGCGTACTTTTCCAGTTGTTCGGACAATTCGACGTCAATTGGCTTCAGACCAAGCTGGCTGCAGTACATATTATTATTCCAACCAGTGGGGCCCGCGGTCGTTCGCGGTTCTTCCAGGCCTACTTCCGTCCTGAGAGTCACCAGCAAGTCCATTTCCAGAGGCGTGAGGGGTTCTGCCGTATGTCCGTGGCCCGTTTCAGCGTGGTTGAGGAGGGCGGCGCTAACAGTGTCCACAATCAGGGTGACAACTTTGGCGACCAGTGGCTCGCAACTGGTCCAGAGCAGTCCGTCGCCTTTGTCGAGGATTTGGGCGACCTCTCCGTACTGGTCTTGACGATGGCGCAGTTGTTGCGTAGAGCAATAGTGCGTCAGGTTCACTTTGAGCCCGGGACCTTCCGGTCCAAAGCGGTTCGGTTCACGACCATCCCACTCAGGTCCGGGTGGGTCACGCACGATGTAGATGGGTTCCCCTTCGAAACCAGTGAAGCTTTCGCGGGCACGAAGGCACCAACGTCGCAACCGCCGTTGCCGCTCCGCGACACCGAGCACGCGTACCACCGGCACAACCTGCTCCATCAACAGATGTCGCGTCTCGGTCCACAGAAAATGTCCACCGGTCGCACCCTCCAACCCTGAACCTAACGCCTCACTCAACTTTCGCCAAATGTCGATCTCCGGTGGCAGTAGCACTACCCGTCCTCGCAGCAGACTCGGCTCCGGGTCTAAGCCCAACTGCAATCCGGACGGGGTGACATGTGTGTGTTTGCGACACGCGGACGTGGCGGACGTGCACAGCATCGCGTGGAAGGTCCGCGTCGCGCTTTCGCTCACCTTCGTAAAGACCGCGCATCGCAGCAGGTTCCGATGCTCGGCACTGGACAGCACGCGTTGGTATAGCGAAGCCGCCTGCTCGCCAATTTGTTCTCCCACCTGTTTGCCAGCTACTTGTTTGCCAGCTACTTGTTTGCCATCTGCTCGTTTGTCCACCATGCACTGTTCATTCGTGACCTGTTCACTTGTGCCGAGCAGTTCATGTATGTTGAGGTCAATGAGTGTAATGAGCTGCACCAGCAAGAGTTGTGCCAGGTTGAGACAAACGCCGGTGGGGTACACATTCTCCAGCGTTGTTACCGCCGTACCCGGGAAGGCTGGATAACGGTTCCAGGTGCCCACTGTCACGGCCAGCACGAGGTCCGCTTCGGTCGCTGAGGCCGCGGTTGAAAGCTCCTTAACGTTTCGCAACGCACTGCTCCCCAACTCGTCTTCCCAAAAGGCGTCGTCGTTAATTACGTCGCGAATGCACTGCGACGAAGACTGTGCCGCTACCGACTTTCCAAACCGCTCGAGCCAGCCACTCATGTACCCCTTTATCGTCTCGTTCAACGAATATTCAGCCATAGACCACAACGAAGACTGCAATACAGGCACGTGTAAGTGGTGGTAGTGTAAGTGGTGTAAGTGGTGGTGGTGGTGTAAGTGGTGGTGGTGTAAGTGGTGGTGGTGGTGGTGTTTACGTCTTCGTAACTTCTGATTAGCCAGTGGGGCGAGAGGAAGGGAATGTTTAGGTCCAAGAGATGTGAGATGATGTAGAAGTGATCTTCGTCAAGGGTGGGTGCAGGGGCCGGTCCTTGTCGCATGATAAGGTGGAAGATATCGAAGGGTCCATTGAGGCAAACGATTATCTCTGGGTATTCTGTAATTGAGTCGAACAATTGGAGGTACTCAAGTCCATGGTTGGTATGTAATGATACCGGCGGGTCCCTTCGTGGTTGCTCCTTCGTCGTAGATGAGTTCACTGGACGCAATCCTTCTCTTGTTGGCAGAGGTACGATCTTACAGCCGAGTCCCAAGGAACTTCCTTCTTCCCAGAGGTGGCGGTCTCGAGACCTCCTCGGTCCATGCTCTTCCTTGGAGGTGGTCCCCAGCAAACAAAGTCTCACTCTTCGGACAGTGTTTTTCATTCGCGGTCCGGTGCTGCCGTCCGCGACATCGTAGATGTCCCGCTTAAAACAAAGTAATTCCGAACTGTCGGCTCGACCCGGTTTGAAGAACGGATAGGAACTTTCGGGGTAGTGATGGTCGTCCAATACGCAATATTTGCACCATAGCTGCGTCGCTATTCTCTGGTACGGCGGCGGACCCGGGAAATCCCCCACTGGATTCTGCAACTGGATAAACGGAGAAGAGCGCTGGACCGAAGGCCCCATCAAGGAGTCCCCGCCTTCACCGCGACCCCGGCGGCTACCGCTCGGCACAAACGTCCGACCTTGTAGTTCAGGCTGAGAGGGAAGATAATGCAGGTTCGTCTTGTGATGAGAGTATACATCCTGCAGAGAAGACAGACCCAGAGACGGTGGTAAAATGTGGATTATGCAGGCCGGCAAGGTGGCGTAGGTCTGTTTCTTGGGCAACTCCAATATCTTCCTGAACACGCAAGAGCATATTCCAGACAATGATGAACCTCCGACTGAATGTACATAGCTAACTAAGAACGGTTCAATGTCTTCTAGTGAATTTACGCTATTATTGATCACTGCACACGCGTGTGCGCAGGATCCATACCCCCAAAATACAAGGAGCGCGCCACGCCAGAACAAATCCCGAATGCACAATTCCAGCCGCAGATTCAAGCTGGGACCCGCTCCAGCACTATTCTCGCTCAGCGCGTCATCCATCTGGGTTACAATTTCCTCCAACTCCTCTTCAAATGGAACAGTTCCAGATGCCCAATGACCCAACGGGCCGCGACCTTGAGAGGTACCTTGAGAGGTACCTTGAGAGGTACCTTGGGAGGGCGGATGATTTTCTTGTGAGCGGCGCCGCTCCTGTGCCCGGCGCCGATCTTCTGAGGGCGGGTGTTCTGCACCATAATTTAGCTGCACCGCCGAAACGGAGGATTCTTTCTGTCTGCTACAGACCTCCGTTTCCTGCCTGCAAGAGGCCACCTCTTGTCTACAAGAAGCAGCCTCCTGTAATGACGTTGAGAAATCTTCGTTGCGCGACGTACAGAGCCACGCCGGCGGCGCTGCAGCGATCCCATGCGGCTCGTCGTAATCCGCCATTCGGCGCCTGAACGCGAGTGGAGAGGACCCCGCACTGCCCGGTGTGAGGTCTCCGCCTAGCGAGCGACCCTTCCCGACGCGATGTACCGTAGCTAACGGATTTGTCACCGACTGTCGGTTCTTGCCCCACCCCGTAGTTCCAACTCCCACAGTCCCAGTTTCGGCGGTCGGTCGACGCGACTGAGGGGCTGGCCTCGAGCCTCGCTTCTCGTCTTCGCCAGATCGCGGCTCCTCCGAAAACCGCTGAATATCGAACCGCTTCTCACGCCGCAAAGACTTGGCAACCGACCCTTGGCTGCTCTGACTGTCCCCCGCAGGCCCCTTGCGCTTTTGTCTCTCTATCCCATCCAACAGAGCTTCAAAGGAATTTAGGCTAACCATTTCATGGCTTGTATTTTTTCGTGCAGATGGACTCGACCCTAGCCAACTTTCTGGACTTGACGTTTCTGGACTCGCTACTGGTACCGGTACCGGATGCAGACCAGGCGGGAGCGGAAGCAGGCAACATAGACACCTCTACAGCAAAGGCAACCACGTCTAAGATGAATTCAACGGAGGATGAGCCGAAAGACAAGTGGAAGGATGTCGGGTCAGATGAGCCGGCGGCTGAATCGTTCGACTTGGTGATTTTGAACTCGCTGGTGACTCCTCATCTGGGTCGACTGGTTGCGCGTTGTGGCGCCGTGTTTTGTGCTGATGGAGGGAGCAATCGGTTGGTGGAGAGCGGCGTGCTTCCGGAGACAAGCTCTGCGCTCGGGCGTCTGAGTAGCTACCGCAAGTGGGTCGTGGGGGACCTAGATTCCGCCCGGCCTGAGACGCTGCGTGTGCTGCGGCAAGAACATGGCTTCGCGGTGCTCCAGCTGGTCGACGAAAATAGCACGGACTTCCACAAGGCTCTCTGGCTACGGGACCGGCTCAGAACGGGCGACCAGCCGGCCAAAACGGACCACGGCAGGGACGACCAAGACCACGGCAGGGACGACCCAGGCCAAGGTGGGGGACGACCGAGGTGGGTAATTGTAGAAGGGGGTTTCGGACTGCGATTTGACCAGTGTTTGGCGTCCATTTCGGAAGGACTCAAGTTTGCCGTTCGCCACCGCGACAGCGCGCTGCTCTTCCTGGGCGAAGAGACCTTGCTCGTGCCGCTCTGTGGAGGTCGGGAGCACCGGATGCGTGTGCCGCGATGCGCCGCCAGTTCCTGTGCCGGTGTCCTCGCTTTCGTGGACTGCACCTCGGTCTCCACCACCGGCTTCAAGTGGAACCTGGACGCCCAACCTCTGAGCATGCTCGGTCTCATCAGCTCGAGCAACCAAG
Source organism: Gregarina niphandrodes (assembly GCF_000223845.1). Classification (NCBI taxonomy): domain Eukaryota; phylum Apicomplexa; class Conoidasida; order Eugregarinorida; family Gregarinidae; genus Gregarina; species Gregarina niphandrodes. The sequence continues at coordinate 23,768 of NW_011645777.1, read as the reverse complement.
TTGTGGACCCCGTCGTCACCATCACCTCCGACCAGCCACTCGTATTCTACCAACAACTGCGATGAGCCCTACGCCATAGCGATTGTTCTACCCTCTAGCGTCGCGGCCCCTATTCACCCTCCCCTGTTCACCTATTGGTCGCGTAATCCTTGGGCTAGCGGTGGCCTGGTGGTGGCTGTTTACGGCTAGTGGTGGCTGGTTACGGCTAGTGGTGGCTGTTTACGGCTGGTGGGGACTGGTGACAAAAATGTGTTATACGTGCATTTTACTCGGGTTGTCCCTGAAGTACGATGAACGTGATCAGTAACGCTGCGCGAGCGCATGGTTTCCCGCGGGAAGCGAAGCGAATGCCCGCGGTGCATGCGGAGCCTACCGCGGAGGTGGCATCGCCGGCTGTGGGTGAAGAAGCAGTGGCGGCGAGTCCGGGTGGTCCGGAGGCGGAGACGGTAGGGGAGCCGACGCCCGGCCCGGTTGGAGCCGGAGCCGAGGCGGAGGAAGCCCCTGGCCCTGGCGAGGGAGAGGATGTCCCCCCCAGTCCTGACGGCGGGGAGGAAGGCGGTGTCGCGGAGCCGGGAGCGGAGGAAGCTCCAGCGGCGCCAGTGCGGCAGCCATCGGTACCACGAGTGACTCAGGCGGAAAAGGATGCTGAATGGCGACGGGCGGGCACGATGGAATTTGAGAGTCCAGGGAACAAGAGGACAGAGTTTGGCCGTGTGGGCCCGGACTCCCGTGTGCTATTACAATCACGATTGGATGAGGCAAGTCATTTGTCGCCGAGGACGTTTGATCCAAGTCCGACGCAGTTCCGATATGCATTGGATGTGGAGGGCTACCCGTTGCATTATCGTAACCGTTCAGCGTACCCGGTGGGTGGTGTGGCGACGGCTGCTGAGATGAAGGCATTGGAGCAGGAGAATCCGGATGTATTGGCCGAGTTCCAGCGTTGTCGTGCAGCTGAGTGGCGTTGGGAAGTTAGTAGACGTCGTTCCACCCCCAACATGCTCTCCAGCTGGCTCTGCTACATGGGACTCTGCGGCGACCCACCAGGTACCGTGTCGGAGGCCGAAAGCCAATGGCCCGGTCGTGAACGACTCCAGAACGTTCGCCATCCTGTCAAGGAACGAGTCGCTGACAGCAAACTTGACCGTGTGGAAATCGCACCCGCAGCTCTCGAGTTCCGAAGAGAATGTTTCAAACAACTTACGGCCGAAAACAAGGGTAAACTACCACGAGACCAAGCCGTGCTCCTCGCACAATTCTGGGGCTACATACCCAGCGAACTTGACAAACGACGCTTCGCCGAAAAGAAGGAACCTGTACCCGAAAAGGAATTCAATAAGTGGCTCGACCAAACATTGTTGCATCCAGAAGATCGCAATCTCGCTGCCATCAAGAGCTGCTTCAAAAATCTTGACTTCAACAACAAGGGAACCGTCAGTGAATTCGCCTTCCGCTGTCTACTCAAGGACTCAGGGGAAGAACTCACCGACGAACAAATCGATGACATCATTAATCGCACCGCCTGCAGACAAGACCAGAAAATCAAATACGACGACTTCATCGAAGAACTCTGGGCACAAAACAGAAAACTGCCATCAACCACTGTCTATACACAACTGGGTATTGCCACTCGCAACCTGCCGAACATGACCGAAACGGAAGTCCATCATTTCTAAGCCACCTATCTCGCCCCCTCGAGGCACACACTTTTTCGCGACATGACTGACCAATTCATGTTCAATCACTCACTGCATTTCTCCAAGTCAGCCCGGTCAACACTTGGCTTCGCAAACGGTCCTGCGCTCTTCCGGAAATTCCGCTCCTTCAGGTCCTTCCTTCGGTCACGTGTAGCGCGCCCTACTTCCAGTGGATTTGAACGCTTGCAACTTCTAATCTGATGCCATTGCGCCTCATAAAAGTACAATATGTCGTCGAGGTTTGTTTCCCCCCCTCGCTCATCCTGACCTCCTTCGCCAGACCGCGCGCCTCCTTGCGAATCCATTGCTGCCATAATCTCTTTAATAAAATAGTATATGGCTTCGATTGTCGCTAAGCAAGAGTCGCCGTACTGTTCTTCCTTGTCATTGTATCTCCAAAACGTAGTCTTATACTTGTTGATTTTGACTGTTTTGACATTGGGAAGATAACGTCCGATAATCTGCTTAGCTTGGGACCAAGTACTATCAATTGCTATTATATTTTCGATGCCCGTCCAGTCCTCTATCTCTGCTACGTCCACAGCATCCTCACAAGGAAACAGCAAGATGGAATTTGGGTTTCCATTCAGTTCTGACAGCGTCGCACACGTGTGTTCGCTGGCAGTAAATATTTCCAAATTCGCATCCGACGAACGGCACAGCGCTTTTAAAGGGAGCACTGACGACTTTTTAATGTTCTCAGCCTGGTGTCTAACAACTGTCAAACTTATGGGGAGTTTAACCGACGGCACCGTCGACTCATCAACATTATCCGCTAAAACCATGCAGCGCGCACAAACCCCCCTAAAGCGGGAGTCATCCATAGTTCTATTTCAAACACGGACGGGAGTCTGTGAGTGCTTCTCTAACATATTTGGGGGCGACCCCCGTGAAGCCCGCCCCCTGAAGAAGGACTGGGACCCATAATCCCAAAACAACTTAAACTGAGGTCTTACCATGCTCTTAGACCGCATTTAGGACACTTGCCACGTTCTTGGCTTCGAAATGGGGGCCTGGAGAATTGAAGGACATCGAAATCTAACAGACCGCTCATCACCGACTGAATATTTGTCGTTTTCTTAAATCTGTCACTACGAAAATCCAGCGCTTAGAAACATGCGGGGGGAAATACTCTGATGGGGGGGG
>NW_011645777.1:18661-20553 GCF_000223845.1 Gregarina niphandrodes | reverse complement strand
GGGGGGGGGGGGGGGGGGGGTTACCATTGCCGCAATCACCTTAAGACGTTCCCTTAAGATACGTTGTACTATTGTAAAGAGTTCCTCGTCGTTTGCACTGCCATCAAACCGTCAGTCGTGTTGTTGGAAAACTTACAGATAAGCAATTCTGGTAGCGACTTCAAAGAACACCGGCGAGACGCTTCTCAGGTCCAGGAGGCAACACGCCTCTTGGCTGAACCCTGACTGAATCGTTGTCAGTATTCCGCTTTGGGTCGATAGGAAGCTCGGCACCCGGACCAGAGCCAGCCCCTCCTCCTGCAAAGCGCTGGCCGCTGCCAAAGGGACGGCCATCTTCTGTCCTCTATAAAGCTGCACGCATAAACGCGTCGGACCTTACGTGCCGAGGCTTACATGCTGGGTGCCCAGGTCCTTGTCTAGAAGTCCCGCACTCGGCGCGTCTACCTGCAGCTCCACCTCAACGTTCTGCAGGGGCTGGGAGGTGGGTCCAGCCACCGGACAGGTCCTCCAGCCAGCGGACAGGTCCTCCAGCCAGCGGACAAGTCCTCCAGCGAGCGGACAGGTCCTCCAGCGCTGGGGATGGGGGGTGGATGGGGGGTGAGTGGATGGGGTGTGGTTTAGAGTGGATGGGGGGTGGGATGCATGCTTGTTGGTCGGCAATGAAGGCAAAGACATCAAAGTAACGCCCTCCTGGTAGCAGTCCGAGGCACTGTTTCGCGAGCGTCATGTCGTCTTCCATTTGCTCTAACTATCTAACTACGAAAAATCCTGCTCAGTCAGGATGCTCCATTCCGGTGTGGATGGTGCACTCCGGAAGGAATTGAACTCCGGAAGGAATTGAACTCCGGAAGGAATTGAACTCCGGAAGGAATTGAACTCCGGAAGGAATTGAACTCCGGAAGGAGTTGTGTGTATATAAGACCGAGCGCTAGGCTGGAGGACTGGGAAGGGGAGCCTTAGGCAAGGTTGGTTATTCGTTATCGAAGGCGCGATCGATAAGATCCTGAGCGAGAGTTTGCAGTCGCTGGTCTTCGGCGGGGTCTAGGAATGGTTTGTAGCGCGGGGGGACTCTTGTACCGGGACGAGATTGTTCCGTATGCCGTTTGACTCGCATGTAGCAGGCGTTACAAAAGCGGAATTTGTGGACGTACCGCCACTGAGGAGTTTCGCGAGCATCACAACGATAGCACTCACCAGAAGCCACGGCACGGCGCGCACCCGTTCGATGCCGGTGTCGGGTCACCACCTCTTCGTCTTCCGAAGTGTCTTCATCCTCTAGGAACTCCTCCACCAACCCAGGTCGCCGGTACCGCGGTGCCGTGCGACTCCGACCGGCGGAAGAGCTGACTGGGGTGGTAGCCGCTGCGGCGGTAGAGCTGAGTTGCCGTCGTTCACCAAGTGGGATATCAACTGGGATATCAACTGATGTCGAGCTAATACCTAATCTCGAATTTGATAATGGTGATAATGTCGAATGCGTTGATTCACTCACAAAAGATTCACCCCCTTGTGACGGGCTCGTCGACGGGCTGCATTGCTGCTGCAAGTCTTCAGGGTCCTTCAAACCAGTCGCCGCCACCGTCACCCAACTGGTTCTGCCTGCCACAATGGAATCGGCGGGCTGTTCGAATCCAAGTGTTGACCGAATGTAGCTTTCCAAAGCCTGGTTATCCGACACTATAAAGTCACGTACTAGTCTAAGCGCCGCGTTGGCTAGCGTTGTCGACCCACATTGTGAAAAGGTACAAGACTCCACGGCTTGCACTGACATTAATATTTCCAGCACACAAAGTTCGGGGCGGCCGCTTACGCACACAGCCGTTGTGGTAATGACATGGCCGCAACGACATGACCTCTCTGTTTGTAATGACTTCTGCTAAACTAACCTCCAC
>NW_011645777.1:0-18596 GCF_000223845.1 Gregarina niphandrodes | reverse complement strand
AGGGGGGGGGGCCGCTGAATGAATGGGGAATAATTCGCAGGGAGTAAATGGAGATCCAATATCACCCCGCGCCGTACCCATTTATTTGGAATGTGTCCTACTCGCAGGGACACGAGGTTTTAAACAAGGGTCACCAGAACATGTTCCGGGAGGTGAACGATCTCTGGCAGACGCGAGACCTGAAAGTGGCTGTAGAACAGCTAGAGAAGGTCCGTGCAGACTTCGCCGCGTTATTTGCTGTGGAGGAGAAGATGATGACTCAACTTTTGGAGCGCCAGGAACAACTCAAGAGGAGCGTCATTGCGTCCAAGGCATCTTCGAGGCGCAACCGCAAATTGCTCGACGAAGGCGACGAATCACGGACTGAGGACGCTGCCGTACCGGGTGCTGCCGTACCGGGTGCTACCGTACCGGGTGCTACCGAACCAGTCACAAGCCAAGATAAAATACCTAGAACGCTAGGCGGGAAAGTCGCTTTCAATGATACACATGATCAGTCGCCTGCAACTTCCTCCGCATCATCGTCCTCGTTGAGCACCCTCGGATCAGATATTACGCCCCAGCGAGATCGACATTACTTTTACCACAGCGATAATGGAGAGATTATTGATCTGAGCACCCAAGCACTGACGGTTCAGAGGATTCAAACCCATTCTACTAAACATAAATTATTCTTGGAGGATCTTGAAGGAATACAAAGACGCCTTCAATTTCTCTTATCTGGGACAGCCCCAAAATATGTTAATGATGCTGATTTCCAAGGGAAAAGAGAAATTCAATTTATTTCTGTAAGCCGCAAACACGTGTGTGCACACTCCGTAAATAAACATACTGTTGTAGAATTGGTATATATATCACATTTTGAGTGACGATAATAGCATCCTTTACTCATTTCGATTATGTCAATTACTAAGTGGTAATCGAGAGCCAGGCATTGTCGGTATTCAATATTGTAATACGAGGCCTAAGACTAACTATAGGTCGTTGCTAGAAACAATGTCTGGTGTAGATTTATTGTCTGATGATGAATTAAATCAGCTTCGTAATAACAAGGGATTTTTGATTGTGCGTGATTGGATGGCTCATCTCCAGCAAAATTTTGTGGTATCAATTTGTCTAATACGGCCACCATCAATTCAAGGCAGTGATTTCAAAATAATTCTAAGCAATGTTTCTTGGGTCGAGTTCTCTAAAGTTAAGCCATGGTTCGGATGTCAAAAGGGATATACTCAATTTTTTAGCGCCAAGAATAATTTGGAAATTACTTCAATTCTACATGATCTTAAAGATGCAAATTTACCTGATGGGTCATATGGAATCCATAAAAGCCAATTTATAAAAGGTGACAGTAAGGACGAAAGGAAAAAAAAAGCATAAATTAATAATTGTAGATAGTCATGAGAATGTTGTATGTGTGTTATTACCGTGTGTTGTTGTATCATCATACTTTAAGTCCAATTCATATTACATAATAAGTTTCATGTATCATTTAAGTGATGGAGCATCGTTGTTAAATATGGACAGTTCTATATTTTTGAGCTATGCATATCGACGTCAGAGATCGGCTTTGCTTTCTGGTAATTATATAGGTCCTTTAGATGACCAAATATGTATTCAATTCCAACAGGGTGGTACGATGCCCCCGCATTTGGGTTCCCAGCATATGCCAGTAGGAAATCCGGCTTTCGATAATTTATTACAATACCTCACCGTTTCGTTATTGCAAGATGACCAATGGATGGCCGCTGAATTGCCAGGAATCAAGCTTACTCTCAGGGAGTCAGACGAAGGAATATCAGTGAGGGAACGTGTTCTAATAAAATCGTTGAGAGAGGCCTTGAATGCCAAAACTCAGGTCAAGGATAAACAAAGCTTGTCACTGAACCTCGATCAGAATAACGGTCTTAAAACGAATCGACGTAATGACAATGATGATGACAATGATGATGATGATTATGATGACGATGCAAGCACAGGAAGAATACACATGAATTCTACCGAAACAGCTCCTCAGGGCACACCAGTTCAGTCTCCCCATTACATCGCTCCATCGCCACATGAAGGCGGAAGATCAACTGCAGGAAGACTTCTATCCGCCGTCTCTGAATCCAACTCCAACGGACAAATTACCGACCAATTTGCTGACGATATCGGTCTTAAAAAATTCGTTCAAAAGAAAAAAAAAATCAAAAAACATCGACGAAAACGACTCTTCGATTAATCGCAAACTCATGGGGATCCGCCAGCAGTGACCTCCAGTGCTACCACACCCACCCCGGGCCTTTGATGCCAATTGCAACCTGATTGTGCGATGATGTGCAGGTATGTGTGTGGAATGGCCAAGACAGCTGCTCTTTCTGAAGGGGTGATGTATGTGATGCTTTATTTTGACACGTTACATGGCACGCCAGGATGGAGTGACCGGATCCAGCACTTGATCCAGGATCCTTTCTTTGTGCTATCAAACCTCCAGATGTCATCAGTGCTCGATTTGGAGTTTTCTACAGTCTTAACGACAAGCATTTCCTTCTCGTGGCAGTAAGCTATGTCCTCAGGTGTCAGCATAAGATCCCGCTATTCTTGCTTTAAACGCAGCCGTCAGACGTCCCACAGGACCAAGTTTATTCCAGAAAGCTGCCCAATTGCCATCATCGCAGTTCTACATATATTGGAGGCTCCATCGCGAAGACCTCTAGGCCCTCCAACTACCCATCGACATTAATTACGCGCGCCTGATTTCACCCGGGCACCACAATAAAGCTGGATCAATCACATGCACCTGATAGTGGGGTATAGATAGGTATCGAAGGTATCCTTTCTCTCCGCGGAAATTAGGTCTCAAGCATTTCATATCATGACTGTCGTCGCAAAAGAGCTTTTCGGAAGGCCCTCTCCCGATGTAGTTGATGCTCACTCGCGTCAAGGTCGGCGGCTGTCTAGAGCAGCATCGTCTATTTACTGCTTGGCGAGAATGACCTTGTTATGAGTCTACAACAAGGTTATACTCGTCAAGCCGCAAAGATCGTACTGCTGTAAGAACAGTACCCACCCCACCCTTCCCGTAGCCGGTTGGGTTACTGTAAGTCGAGACCCCACATCCTGGCTAACCACCGCCCCTCATTGATCTAACTACTAGGTTCTCTTCTGTTCTGTTTTTCCTGGATGACTGCTATCAGCTCCGAAAAACCCGCGTCTAAATGGGCGGCCATCCGGGTGAAGTGGTCGTCCAGGCGCTTGTCCCTCCGCCGTGACTCTTCGTCCAGAGGCTCGTCCTTCCACCGTCGGAATTCTTCCCTCCAGGCGGTGAGCTCTTCCCTCACTGCCGCAAGGTTCGTCTCCACCCGGCTCACCCGCTGTCGGAATTCTTCCCTCCAGGCGGTGAGCTCCGCAAGGCTCGCCTCCACCCGGCTCACCCGGTCTTCTAGAGATCTCAGCCGGACCGTAGCGGTTGACCGCGCATCTAAAACCATGACTAAGTAATTAAGGAGTCAACCACACGGGAGAGATCATGCGCGGCGACGAAGCCGGTAAGGGCTCGCAAGGGCATTGTCATGACGGAAGGAAGATGTTTATTACGACAACTCCACAACCGACGGACCAGGGGAAGGTTGTGTGACGAAATGCTCCCTGAGGTTGTGTGGCGAAATGCTCCCTGAGGTTGTGTGACGAAATGCTCCTGAGGTCCTCAAGAGCAACAGTTGTTGAATAAGCCTACTGGTTCTCTTTTTTGGTGGCACGCCCATGTCGTTGAAACGGGTGTGGTTTATCAAAAAATAATGCCCGTGTCGGTGTCCGTGTCGGTGTGTGCCCGTGTCGAAACAACCAGAATTAATTCTGGTTGTTTCAGGAACCGCTCGCTGATAATCTAGGTTCCTAGTCTAGGTTCCTAGTCTAGGTTCCACCAGCATGGCGAGAATTATAGGTGCAGCAACTATATGGACGCCACCGTATGTGACAACCACGGACAATGATCGTGATGTCAATGAGATATTGAGGTACTGATCACAACAGTCGCCAATAATGGGAGTGTAGCAGTCATCAAGGCTGCCATGAGTCGACTTTTTCTTGAAGGTGCCTGAACTACCAAAATGAGTGTTATTTAGTGCCACTCAATAAACATTACTTTCACATTGGAATCCCGACCATTGGGCATCGCACTTGCAATAGTTATCAACGTTTTTCCCATGTCCAGAACATGCTTCTGTTATTGTATTCTCGATTGTATTCTTGATTGTATTCTCGATTGTATTCTTGATTGTATTCTCGATTGTATTCTTGATTGTATTCTCGGTACTGATTTCCCTTAGAATCAACTGTTCTTGTAGCAACTTATACCGATTCAAAAAACTGTATGATTCGACTTTGCTGCTTGGAGTTACAGACACGATAATTAGAACGACAATTAGAACGACAATTAGAACGATGATTTGAACAAATAGTTTTCCCAAACGCATGTTAAAATTCAATCGCGATCAGAAAAGAGTGTCAGTTGGGCTAGCCCAATCGTGTCATTATGGATACCGGCAGGAGCTCCAGATGAAGAGATAGGAACGGTTGTTGAAACTGGCAGGGTTGTTGAAACTGGATTGTCAATGCTAGATCAGATATGTTCAGACACCGCCGCCGGAAAAACGTCTCCACGACGTTGCCGAACTCCACCGCCGCCGTCTCTTCGGTATTCTAGTCCAGCAGCTTCCGTTTCCTCTAGTCCAGCAGGTTCCGTTTCCTCTAGTGCACCAGCTTCCGCTTCCTCTAGTGCACCAGCTTCCGTTTCCTCTAGTACACCAGCTGTATTTGGAGACGAGTTGGAAGCTGTAACCCGGCGACTGTACCCACGCGATTTGTCCAACCGTCTTAGGACACGGATAAGTCGCATGCAGAACGAATATGCAAGTACACATGGGAAGTCCAACATGCCGTTACCTGGCCAGAGAACTACCACCATCCTGCTTGTTGATAGCAACTCAGACGACTCCTCTTTGGACCCCCCACAAACAGGAAACAAAACTACCGCACAATGCTCCGAAGCAGACACTGACGAAGGGCCCACTACAGGTATGGGCACTCCTTCCGCAGCACCGAACCTGTCAGCAGGTCCTTCGAACTTGTCAACAGGTCCTTCGAACCTGTCAGCAGGTATGAACCTTGCGCCTACAGAACCAGCAGTGTTAATGGTGCCTGTCACTGGTCCGGACTTTACACCAACAGGCCTGATAGTTGATGGACCACGTCCTAGCCCGTCATGGATTACAGCAAATTACACATATGACATACTCCACGATGTATTCACCATGACGGCTGCAGGCTCGTCTTCATTACACGGCCCCCTCAACAACGGCGCCTCGGATTTTACACAACCTCTCGCCTATGCCGTTAGGAAACGCCTACTCCAAATACCCACCGGACGAACTGCTTCCAGACGCATTCACTCCCCTACACGCCGTAATGCACACCACACCAAATCTAAACTAACCACCCACAAGGTAAATACATCATCCGCCAAATTCCAACTTCTTTCATAGGCCAGCAACACCGAACGATAGACTACAATACACCGAACAGTATAATGGTATATCAAGATACACTGGACGCATTTTTAACTTAACTGGACGCATTTTTAACTTAGCTTTGAAAAAGAACTAACGATGTTCGCCAGATTAGCATCTTTGGTGTACCGTCGAAATTCTATTCAAAGCCCACAAGAGGAAGAAAAGCCAAATAAAGAACGAAAGGATTACGTAGCAGCAATCTACGCTGTCAATGGTACGGATGTAAGGTTGTTGCGACCCCGTGCTTTCTTAACATTCAGTGAGGACCCAGAAGCGGAGACTAATGTCGATACCGAGACTGAGACACATGCGGAGGAGGAACAAACCAATACGGAAGGACAACCAAGCCCCCCCGCATTGTATCTCTGGGATGATGACGATGAATTGGTCGTACCGGCCTTACCACTCGACCAGCTGATCAGCGTCAGACAACACCGCCCTGACTCTCTCCAGGTAGTCCAGGTTAAACCACCCATTGAGTACGGATTCCATTTTCCTAAGGTCGAGGCAGCGATTGCCTTTCGAACTGAGCTCATGAGACTGCTATCCACCACCTGCGAACGGGAACTGTGCGCGTGCGAAGTGACCGTGACGATTTCTGTGAACGGGGAGCATTTCCCAGACTGGGAACGGGGGCAGGAAGCGGGTACGGAAGGGGACACGGAAGGGGACTCGGGAGAGGATCCGGAGCATGGGCGGCAACAAGACCGGGGAGACGTGTCAGAAACCGAGTACTATAGCGCTGGGAACCCGGCAGCCGAGGCCGCGGCAGCCGAGGCCGAGTCGGCCGCTGGGTCACCCGTCTCTGCAGGCGCTGGCATGAAGGGCGGAAGCGAGCCGTCGGGACCACACCGCATGGTCATTCGGCAAAGAGACGGCGACGGAATGACGATCCTCAGCATCCCCGACGTGCGCTTATTTGTGGAAATGACCAAGGACCTGCACCTCGATGTCACCGACGTGGCCGCAGGCAAATTCATCTTATGGGGACCCTTCCAACAGCGCGAGGGAGGCTGGGCGCGCCAGTGGCTGAGCGTCCGCGTGGTCAACCCGCGCGAGTCACTGAATGTCGTGGTGATCCTGAACCGGTGCACCGGGTTCGAGGAAAGGGTCCTGCTTGAACAGTTTGTGGAAACGGACCAGGATAACACCGACCCAGAAATCGTGGAGTGGGACGCGGACGATGCTGTAGTCGTGGAGGAGGACGAGGGACCTTATTTAGACTCCTCGGAAGAGCTAGGGGAAACGCTACAAGAGGAAGAGGAAGAGCAAGCGGAAGAGCCGTCGGACGAAGAAGAAGCCCGAAAGGACGTCCGACCTATCCAATTCAAGGGCGTCGCTAGTCCTTCCATGCTCGAAGACTCGGTGCTGCCCGGTGACGACGATGAACAGGCGTCTTCTGATGAGGCGAGTGCCCTTGAAGATCAACTTAGCGAACTGGACGGATTTTCCAAATGGACTGATCTGCGGACTGCGATGGAGTCCGACCTGAAGAGAGCGGATGGGGTCTTGACAACCGTGCCCTCACAGGATCCTAAGAATGATAGAAAAGGCTCTTCCGAAACAGAAGAGTTGGGAGAAGATTCAGGTGGGCTAGATTGCTGTCCAGATGATGAAGAGAATTTATGTGGGACCCGAGCTGCCGTAGAGAAATATTCTAATTTCCGGAAAGACTCTAAGGGAGAATCAGAAATAGATTCCGAGAGAGATTCTGACAGCAGAGGGAGGAGTTCCGATGGCGAAAATTATGCAGGAAGTTCACCCTGCGTTTCTGGTTCCTTAAGAAAACGCTCAGACACGCGTTTGCATAAATTTATGGAGATCGGAGAACAGCGTTCATTGGTTTGTCGTGCCAAGGGTAGCGCGTCGGGATGTGACTGGGGACGTCGTGCTGAACGTGACTTTAACTTGCATGTTGTAGATAATACGTCAAATAGAATGAGCACTATCAAGGGTCAGAAATTCGGTTATAAAGATACCGAAGTAAATCCTGGTAAGGGTTTATTGCATTCGAATGAGCGAAAGTTAGTGTTTGTTGATGAGCGAAATCCTGAAGATATATATCAAATGGATTTGGAAAGAGAGAAAGTAGTTAGTAAATTTCATACGGACGGTCTTTCCGCACATTTGCTATGGCACTCCAGCAAAGGCGCCGGTTCTAGCGATGATCCTACATTTTTAGCGGCTTCTTCGAATGCTTTCTATCTCATGGACACACGTGTGTGCTCCGCCAAAACGAATGTAGGCGATCATAGTTGGCGAGGAACCACGAAGATGTACAACTCAAAGCCGGGTTTCACGGCGGCAGCTAGTGATGCCCATGGCCACATTGTTTTAGGTAGTCAACAAGGTATGTTGCGTTTGTATGATGGCTTGCCAAATTCGTCGGATGAATTTAAGATAGCGAAGACTCAATTGGATTCTCATTATGAAAAAATAAAGGCGGTTGATACATTGCCGGATGGTTCATGGGTGTTAGCAACAATGAAAAATTGTCTTATACTATACCCAACAAAATTGAGATCGTATCAGAAAACAGGTTTTGAGATGAGGCTGGGATCCCAGAAACCTCCGCCTGTCTATCTACAACTGAAAGCGAGAGACATCCAACATTATCAATTGGACGATATTGAGTTCCAGCCAGCTGTTTTCGATCCTAAAGGAGAGCTCATCATAACCAGTGTTGGTAATCTAGCGATAATTTGGGACTTCCTCGTAATCAAGAAGGGTAAGAGACTTGATTCATACATAATCAAACCGATGGAAAGCTATATACAAGAATCTAAGATTAGAGACGACGGACGTGTCGTCATCGCATACCCGAGCGATATAGAAATAGTCAACAGGCCCAAACGAATTTCTGGCTAGAACAAATTTCTATAGCTAGAACAAATTTCTAGCTAGCAGGCCTCTTGTATTACTTCAGCGTTGGCTTCCAGAACGTCCGTGACTTCGAAGCCAACAACATATGACCGATCGGTTTTTTTTTCTCTCATAAGCTGAACATTAAAGACGAGTTGCAGACATGGGTGGACTGGGAGAGTATCGAACATGATTAGGGTCTGCATCCAGTGTGTCTTGGGCATTCCCGGCCGCGTGTCCAAGATGATGTGGGCATCACTCACAACCCCACTGCGCGTCAACAACGACGGGCGCGACGTAGTGGCTTTTCCAGTTGTGGTTGTCTCTCGAGCGGTGGCTGTCTCTCGAGCGGTGGTTGTCTCTCGAGCGGTGGCTGTCTCTCGAGTGGTGTGTCCCTTGACATCAGAGGCTGACTTGGACTCAGCGGTTGGCTTGGAGGGGAACGTACAGGTAAAGGAGAGGGCGAAACAGTTGGCTGGAGCTTCCCGAGTGAAGGTGACCGTCCTTTGGCAACTGAGATCGTTCAATGAACTGCATTCAATAGAAGCCATGTCGAGCTTGGCAACCACGACTTCGTTGTCTGGCCTTCGACTAAGGTATCGTATCTGCGGTTCACCCATCTGCGATATACACATCGTCCCGCTCTCTGCATCAACCATGTTTCTGGCAGTGGCCAATGGAGCCAGGTCAAGCCCGAAGAAAAGAGACTCATCCCACCCTCCGTCAGCCTCGAGAGGCGACAAATAAGTGACCGAGCCATAGATAGTTGCTTCCGACGGAAACAAGAGTCCCTGACAGTTCTTGCTCCTCCATATCTCGAGGTTAGGGTTTCGCACTTTAGGACCTTTCCTCAGGAATTTGTTTCGCGCGTACACAACCGAATCAAGGAACCCTTCATGAAGCAAGTAGTGACCCATCCACTCCGATAAGATAATATCCACACTGTGGTCTTCCACCTCGCGGAAGTCCTCCACTTTGCAGTGCTTCACCTCCACACGGTCGGCCAGTCCATTACGCGCCACCAACTTCGAAGCCAGGTCCGCCAACTCCCGGTTCTGCTCTACCGCTATCACGCGACGTGCCTCTGTATACATACCCACCCACATTGCCAGTAAACCGGTTCCCGTGCCGATATCCATCACGACCGAGTCACTACCGAGGCATTTGACTTTAAAGGTGTACTCACTCTTACTCGAAATACTCCTTGTTGAAGATAATTGACTTGAAGTAAGCTTCCATGCGCGGCCTATCCGTCAACATTGTCTTGTGCACTGCCAGGTTCCCATATGATGCCGCGTACTCATCGTCTTTCATTTATCTGCCCTATATTCACCCCGCCCGCCCTCGACTTCCCGGTCATCGTCTCGATTCACCCCGCCCGCCCTCGACTTCCCAGTTACCTTTGCCACTTACGAAAGATCGTGGGTTCGATTCCAGGCGATGGTTCATGCTAAAAAAATGCTACTTCCTTCTGAATTTTTGCCGTATGCTTGTCTTCAATGTCTTGATATGATTCTTGAGGTTGCTGACCTTGTCTTTCGCACTGGCCACTCGTTTTTCTCTGATCGACTGCTTTTGTCGAAGCATTGCCATGGGCTTATTTCTCGCCTGAGATCTGTTCGTGATACCTGCACGGTTAGTCTCTTTGCCGCCATGTCTCTGAGCTCTCCGTTTTTGTTTCTCTTCAATTTTGCCAGCTCGTACAAGCTCACGCTTTCGCTCCTTTGACAGCACCTTCAAATTGCCCAAGTCAGAACCTAGAATGAAGCGCTCTCGCTCACCACTGGAGTCGTCGTCGTCATCGTCCAGAGCCATGCCATCTTCATCCGCGAACAAATCACTTTCGGTTCCGGACTCGCTTCCACTCCCTGTTTCGTGAGTATCTGTTTCATCATCCTTGATTTCATCATCGCTTTGATCCTTATCATCGGACTCGTCCTCCTCCTCCTTCTTATCATCATCAAGGTTGTCGTCCTGAAGGTCGTCGTCCTGAAGGTCGTCGTCCTGAAGGTCGTCGTCCTGAAGGTCGTCGTCCTGAAGGTCGTCGTCCTGAAGGTTGTCATCTTGGCCAGGTTTGAGACCTAGAATATCTTCCGCGAGCTGTTCCCATGCCCCATCGTTGGAGTCGAGCCATTGTCGTAGTGAGTATCCGACGGATTGTGCTGCGAGCATTTTAATCTTGATTCGTCGAAGAGCTTGGAAGTCTCGATTTGATAGTACTTTCGATTTCTGAATGTCCAAAACTCTCTGTACGTGTGCTTGATCATCCTCAGTCATGTGTTGGTGGTTTTGATTGTGCCAGGCCTGTTTGAGACCTACTAAGATGTCGAGCCCTTCAATCATACTGGTTGGTTGGTTTTCGTCTTTTCCATTGTGTAGTTTAAGGTCAGATCCCGCATGGACCCTATCCTTCCGGGGTAGCATGCTTGGATTATTTTGCCTATAAAGATTTCTAAGTGACTTTGCCGCGATTCGAACGCTGGAGTTTTTGCTTTCTTTACCCATAGTGATTAAGTCTGTAAGTAATTCTGATGTTATAGCTAATGTATTTCTTGAACACATTTCCCTAATACTATTTATACCAACGGTTATCACTTCATTAGCACATGATTCAATAGCAAACATGTTTGCTATTAATCGAGTGGTTTGTTGTAGCTCCTCAGGAGGTGTTACCTTATTAACAGCCTGAGATATTATAGCCATGAGTCCAGTAATCTTTTCTTGTGTAGGCTTTAAATATGGATGACAAAATGTAAAGAAACCAGGAATATAAATTCCATGTGTTCCAATAAGACGTGAACAAATAGTCAATAATTGAAGCTTGAGTCTAAAGCTTAATCTTGATATACGTCCATCACCAGTTGTAAAACTTTTACTTGTCGCCCGAGTAAACACTCTCAAAGCAAATAGATGAGGGTCATAAACATGTTGTAATACTACAAATGGTAGCGTACTATTTAAATCAACTTTTGTTTCTAATTTGGACATTTCCTTTTCCGCTGCTTCTTTCATCTTCTCCATTTTCTTTAGATTCTTACCCGTCTTATTGTTATGACATAACTCCCTCGAAATACCCGCAATTAGCTCCGCTGTCTTTCGTCGAGCCTCTTCCGGTTCGACCTCTTGATCTTGCTTATTTTCAGCATGATAAACATTTAATCGTTTAATGTCACCTAATAAGAACCTTGCAGCATTCTCTACGACCTTTGGACAACTATCGAATACTCCATTGGCAATTGTATTCGCGGTTCTCTTATCTTCCCAGATGCGCTTAACAAAAAGCGATATTAATATAAACTGTAATCGACGTCGGAAGAGAGATGTTGTTGTCAAATTATGACCTGTCAAATTATGACCTGTAGTAGTAATATCATGAGATGTAGATTTCTTGTTTGTACCCATCATCTGAAAGAGTTTTCCTTGCCATAGTTTCTTATCTTGATCGCTCGTTATACGACCTAATGTCTTGGTAAATTGTTTCATCACAATAGAGGGAATTAGGTCATGCTCCAATTGCAATAGTTCTAACCATCCATTGAAAAGGATCTTGCGGTCTATATGGTCATTATTGTCCAATAGACATAGAGCTCCTAGTATCGTCTTTAGATGTCCCGGACGCGCTAATTGATGGTATGTCAATAATAATCGCAACATGGTCCGGCTTAACTCATCTACTACTCCATCATACAAGTAACCCACTTGTGCACAAAACATTACCAACTCATGGAACTCTTTGTCAGCCTTTTGTGGGGAAGTTTCGAACTGCTCTATTCGACTTTTCAAAGAAACATACTGAGCGCGAAAATCACTCTCATACGCACCTGATTGTCGCTTTATAGCATCCTGCAGAATAGGCAACGACATCATCACTGGCCCTCCATCCTCAATGACTAAGCTCATCTTTTTTAATTCCCCGGCCCGACTAACTATTTTATAACAACAATAACACCGACCACAACACCGACCACAACACCGACCACGTCTTTCGTGCAATACACTTTCGTGCAATACATAACCGTACACGTGTGTTATAGAAAGAGTGCCACACACGTTTGTTATAGAAAGAGTGCCACATTTCGTTGCATTGATTCTACCCTTCTAGCTAAGATTACGTCCACGAATTCTTCGTGCGAGATAGATATCTTTGACCATCAAGGTGACCCTCTTAGCATGCAATGCGCATAACATTGAGTCTTCAAATAATCCCGTTAAGTAGTATTCAGCCGCAGTCTGGAGAGTAAGCAACGATTCGGGAGTGAATCGCAGATCCAGATTTGGCGCCAGACTCCGAGTCACGTCTCGAACCAGTCTCATGAATGGCAAACGGGGAATTAGGAGCTCCGTTGACCCTTGATACTTGCGTATCTCCTGCAACGAAGATTCACGAGGACATGCAGTGCGTGCCAAGAGGTACAGGGAGAGTTACTTTCAAAGCTCGATAGCCGGGCCTCAGCTTCTTTCGAGTTGTCGAAGGTAAAGCTTTTGTGGCCGGGGCACCTCCGTCGCGCCTACTTCCTGGTCGTCGACCACTGCTGTTCATTGCGCTTATTTGTTAACTAACTGATCGATCACCATTAACTAACTAACTGATCGGCTTGTTTTAGAATCGAATCGAGAGGTCTCTTTCGGCGGCGATAGTCCTGGAAAAATGTACTGATCTAACTAACTAGCTAACAATCTAATTCCAGTCATACTCGCTCCACTTGCCGTAATATGACTCCAATATTGAGCTCTGCGAGTGAAGATGTATTAATTAGGGTAGGAGGGGGTAGGGGAGGAGGGGATAGGGGGTAGGGAATAGGGGGTAGGGGATGTCTTACCCATCTGGGTTTGTTTCTGAGTAGGTTTGCAAGTCCCCGGATGACGGGCTTGAGATCGTCCATGGTGAGTCTAGTGTAATGTGCTAGTCTTTGTGGCCAGAATTCGTATTTGGTGTTATTAAAGTCGGTATTAATAACCTTGATTGCGAGTACCAGGGCGGCGGCTGCTAGTTTGCTGTTGGGTACTCCTCTGAGGGGAGTTGAGTAGGTGTTAGCGAAGACGGCGAGACCGACAAGGTAGGAGCTGAGTTCACGGTATTGTTGGGTATACTCTGGCCAGCCGCCGACTCCTAGGTAGCGGTCGATGAATTCGGGAGCGAGTGGGGGGTTAGAAGGTACGTCAAGTACGGATAGACACTCGGCTTCGATTTGGTTAATCCGGGCAACCGAACGGTCTTGTACGACCTGGACCAGATATTTGGTTGATCGCCAGACATGATCAGGATCAATACGGAACAGTTCCGACTTCTCGAAGGATTCATCATTCTTAATTGCATTTCTTAAGCTTGTAATAACGATGCAGGCAAAGAGGTCATGCGTTAGCACTCGCGCATCTCGGGACGATGGCTCATGGTCCACCAACCGATTGTACAATAACCGATTGATGTTTAAACATGTCAGGTGAACCGTCTTCTCGTGTAACTTGTGATCAACAGCGTAATGAAACACACTATTCACAGCCATCTGCCGGAATTGTTCAAGCGCCGTCCCCTCCTTAAAACTCAAGTTGAACACATTAATATCCATCGCCTTCTCTCTCTCCATCCACATACGCAACATAACTTCATGGTAATGACTTGCAGCTCGTAATGCTGGGCAACCAACTTCACTTTGCGCACGATCAATGCACGACAGGAATTCTGTCATGCTAATCTTATGCCGACCGGGAGTCACAATGTAATCAGTACCACCAGGACTACAGTGCAATACCGCACGACCCGTGCGACATACTAGACGACTTGACACGCCGCACGGCGTCTTGGCGACCACCGGAGCAGGTGCAACCTCACCCTCTTCCCACCCGCCGTCACTCAATTCTGTCACCTCTGTTGAACACGTGGACAAACCATCTGCAAAACAAGCTGTTACAGGGGGATCGGCACGAAAGTCCCGGCATGAAAGTCGGAACAAGTCCGGCACGAAAGTCATGCGGGTCATGCATGCATGCGGGTGGGGCCGGTCTGGTCACTCTTAATTGTAGCCTTAGTTCTTGTTCCGCCTTGAAGAAGATCTTGTCTTTCCTTCTTGCGCACGTTGGCTAAATCAATTCTTGAACTCTTCCGACACTTGGGAGCTGCTTGTTTTCGAACCTTTTCCGGGGCCGCACGACTCACTTCTAATGGCGAACACGAAGCAGACGTAGATTGCGAATACAATCGCAAGTGCTCTGCCGCGCCCGCCCCAGCCCACTTACCTGCGGCAACGCCGCAGATTCGTCGGGAAGGAGAACCAACTGCCATTTCGCACACGTGTTCGATCGCACGTTCCAAATACGTCACGAAAGCAGCAAAAATCTAAAATCTTTTTTCCGCCAACACTCCAGCGACTAAACCACCCCAGACACCCGTCCAGCGACTAAACCACCGCCCGCCAACGAACCGCCCACAACATTTTTCCGTTCATAAAAAAAACCCTTCCTTTTGCGCGGCCATCACGCGACGGTCACGTCGCTGAGCGAAGTGACACAACCACATCACAACTCCCCCTTATACCAGTGTGTCCTTGCGGGCAGGGAGCCAGCCCAGCCTGGTCCGCCAGAAAGTGCGTCTGGTCGTTAGTTGCGTTTAATAACGTAGTCAAATAGTTCACCCAGCGTACTCGGCACGGCGAGTTGGGGCGATGCTCTAACACTAATCATTGCTTTGTTCGACGGATGGGTCGAAGACAGTTTATCCGCCAGATTGGACGCCATGTTCGACACTGGGGGCAGCTGCTCATATGTGCTAAAGGGTGTTCCATCCTCCCCGTAGTACTCCGCCCCGTCCAGTGCAGCGTCCCTGCCGGTCGCTCGGTACTGGTTAAGTGGCGACGGTGCCGGCCAGACGCTCTTTTCTTTGGCAGTAGATCTGGTCTTTGGCCCCGGCCTGTTTCTCAGAGCTGAATCGGCAGATCCGGGACCGGCAGGTTCGGGACTTGAAGATGCCGGGGGGCTGGCGCGTTCGAAGACGCCTCCTGTCCTCTGGGGGGCTCTGGGGGGTTCGAAGACGGGTGTTGCCTCGGCGTCCGGCGTCAGCCCCCGCAGAGGCACTCGTCCGGGCCGCGCGGCATCGGGTCCTGGCGGCGTGGTCGTCATGGGCGCCGGTCCGTGCCCCCAAGGCGTGGTCGTCATGGGCGCCGGTCCGTGCCCCCAAAGCATGTCGTCGGTGCCCCGCGTACTTTGTTCCCACGGGTTGGACCCCAACGGATTGTGGGAAGGATTGTGCCCTGAAGGGGTGGGTTGCCACGGGGTGAGTTGCCAAGGATTGTACCCTGAAAGGTTGTGTCCTGAACGGGTGGGTTGCCAATGGGTGTACCCGGATGGGGTGTACCCGGAAGGGGTGTATCCGGAAGGGGCGTACCCTGAGGGGGTGTGTCCCGACGGAATAAGTTCCCAAGGGGTGCATTGGTTCTCGGGACCTGGGTCGCTGCAGGCGCCCACGCCAGTGTGTATATCCGCGAAGTGTTGGTCGAGTTCTGTGAGGCGGCGCTGCAGGCGGTCGAGTTGGCGGTTGAATGCGTTGCAGAGAGCCTCCTGATGACGGTTGCGGAGTGTGCCAAGTGCGGCACGACGGGCGCCAAGTTCCGCGTCCGTTCCGGCAATGCGTACTCGCAACGCACGCTCGCGCTCGTACTGCTCCTGTAGCCATTCCTCTTGACCCTCCTTCAACGCACACAGCACACCTCGCCGCTCCCCATAAGCCGCCACCAACTCTTTCAAATAATGGACCAACTCGTCCATTCGAGACCCCAAGAAGGTGCGCAAGGTGCACAAGGGGGGCTTCATGTATGGCGGGTGAAGGTGGACAATCTGGCTGGCGGACGGCAGTACCGGGTATTGGGTCGAGTGTTTGAGGACCTGGCGGCGGTATTGCCTTCGGTGGTTTCGCGGTTGGTGGATATCCCGATCTATCAGTTGCCGGCGTGCCAGCCGAGTGTGGAGCGCAACGGAGACGCGGACCCGGGATTAGCACCGGCTCTACAGTTGCCATCGGCGGCGCACCCGGCAGTGCTGATTGAGCGCACGATCGACAGTTGCCGCATCTCGTTGCGTTTCCTGGTGGCTGAGCCCGAGCTGCGAGTGCCACTGCAACTGGTGCTCAGGAAACTCCGTCACTCGCTGCTCGCCCAATGTACTACCCCGCTGCTCCGAAAACACACCCGCTACCAAGACCCCCGCTACGCAGACCGCGCTTACGCAGCCGATCCGAGTTCGAGCAGCCGCGATCTCTCATCCACCACTTCCTCCACCCAGGTCGCCCACGGCGCCTCCATGGATGTCGACGAGTTTACCACCTTCATGAACCACGTCGAAAACCTCCTGGTCCAAGACGTCCCGGTGTACGATGCCTGGACCCGCAGACGTAGACTCATGCGCAAGCGACCCCTTCCCGGCTACGACCTCTCCCTCATCGTGCTCGCTAGCGACCTTCGGGCGACCAGTGCTTCCGCAATTTGCAACGAAATTATTGAGGTAACCCACCGCCACTTCTAATACACCAAACAGACCGACACCAAACAGACTGACACCAAACAGACTGACACCAAACAGACTGACACCAAACAGACCGACACCAAACAGACTGACACCCAACAGCCCGGCACCCTCTAACACGATACCTCTAGCTGCTGATCGACTTGGACACTGGAGTGTGCAACATGACAAAGAACAGTTATCAGCGCTGCACGTCCCTTGGCGCCGAGTATTTTGAAAAAATCTACTCCGCCCTAGACAGCTGAACACTTACACTGTTCCGGAAGAGATGTACGGAAGAGTACCAAGAGGAAGAGTATCCTCATGAAATAAGGGAGTGCTGAATAACAATGTCGTCAAAAGAACGCAGTCATGTATTTATCGGCCCTTGCGCAATCCTGGCTGCATCAGTCTTGCGCAGTCCTGGTGCAAAAATAATGCGAGACATCCTCGGAACGCAGATCTGGATAAATCCAGGTGCTCGGCAGAACGCGTTCGTAATCCGGAACTCTGTGGATAAATGGGTCGCTTCCAGTCTGGTGTCATCAACGCACATATCCTCGGGCTTTCCTCCACCATCTTCCTCGCGTGTTCCTCGCGTGTTCTCCACCATCTTCCAAATTCCAATGCAACAAGTGCACCCCCGCTCTATGAGCGCACCGTCGTCTGCTTAACCCCGTGAGGTAACGTAGTGGCCAATCCTCACTACGAAACGAACTACGACATTTCAGTCTCCTGACTGCACTGGACCACCCTCGCCGTGACGTCCCTCGCCGTGACGTCCCACCTGCGCTCTGCAGCGGTGAACTTTTTCGCAGCGAACTGGAGGGGCATGTTCCTGATCCCGCCTCCGGCTGGCCGTCATCCGGTCGCGTTGGCGCCCGTTGTGTAGCCCGCCCACAATTAACGACCGGTCCGTGCGGCGGTAACGACATCGTCCAGCACCAACCTCCACCCAGCCCCGGCACCAGGTGTCTCATGCCTTGAAGGGCAATCCTTCCATCGTGAAACACGCCCTCATAGCGCCACCTAAGGTGGTTCCCACGCATGATGTAACGCACAAACAAGCTTCACAACTCTTCCCCGAAAAGACGCTACCGTCTGTTAGGCCTTCCGGCAGCTTCGGGTTATCCTCACTGGGCGCCAAAAGTGCCTGAAGAGGTCCGACAGCCCGGCCACAATTAGTCTGTGCCCGCCCACAATTAGTTTTTTGATATCACCCGGAATTGTGCAATTTACACAAGGCTACAAATCGCCCCCTTCGGGGGGCATCAATCAAAATTGGAACAATACAGAGAAGATTAGCGTAGCCCCTGGACAAGGATGGTCTCGATTGCTAGAAGCACCAAAACTTTTAACAACTCAGCCAGTGATGGCAAGCACACAAATGACCCTCCTGACCACCGATCTGAACCGGTCAGGCAGAAGGCCAATCAGCCCCCGACAGAGCAAGACGCTATGAGGACCGAAGAAGACTACCATTCCACCGACGGCGATGGAACAGAATACCTCCCACCCACTGTACCAGACGCGAGACCAGAACGCAAGCGCAGAATCACACAGATAACACCGCCAACGATCGGAGAACTAGCAGTGGTGGTGTACGATTTAAAGGAAGAAATCGCGAGACTGAGACAAGACGTAAGGGCCGAGGGGAAACGCAGGGAAACTGAGAGGGCTACTAACAAGGCCATG
>NW_011645776.1:391159-391706 GCF_000223845.1 Gregarina niphandrodes | reverse complement strand
GACCTTCCTGATGTGTTCACGCCACACAGGGGACGCAATCCCACTCAACGCTTCCACTAGTAAACCCACGCTTGGTCGTTCTGCATCTATTCTCAAAGCGACGTCATCGATAATCTTATCCAGCTCTCGCTCCGACTTCGGATCAAACGTCAGACCTTCTACCCTAGACATACAGCTTCGACGGGTTAACTCATACTCATGCGACCCAGCTTGCTTGGCATCATCTTTCGGCTTGTAAAACCGAAACCGTGCTTCTCCGCAACGATATTCAGCTTCGTCGTCGTCGCCCTTGTACTGAGCTACCGCCTCAATCGACTCAATTTGAGTTACCTCCACAGGTTCCCTCCGATACCGCCACTCTGTTCTGTCGTCAGCAGAACCGCGCAGGTCCTCCGTGGCTGAACTCAGGCCGCCGTCGTGCTCGTGGGTGGTAGACTCGACCATGGTTTACTGTTGTTCTGCGTCCCCTCCTTTACCCTAAAAATTTACGGCCCGTAGACACAACGCGCATCACGACAAATGACGAGACACGGCTACGACAGACCAC
>NW_011645776.1:385012-391139 GCF_000223845.1 Gregarina niphandrodes | reverse complement strand
AATCCCACTCAACGCTTCCACTAGTAAACCCACGCTTGGTCGTTCTGCATCTATTCTCAAAGCGACGTCATCGATAATCTTATCCAGCTCTCGCTCCGACTTCGGATCAAACGTCAGACCTTCTACCCTAGACATACAGCTTCGACGGGTTAACTCATACTCATGCGACCCAGCTTGCTTGGCATCATCTTTCGGCTTGTAAAACCGAAACCGTGCTTCTCCGCAACGATATTCAGCTTCGTCGTCGTCGCCCTTGTACTGAGCTACCGCCTCAATCGACTCAATTTGAGTTACCTCCACAGGTTCCCTCCGATACCGCCACTCTGTTCTGTCGTCAGCAGAACCGCGCAGGTCCTCCGTGGCTGAACTCAGGCCGCCGTCGTGCTCGTGGGTGGTAGACTCGACCATGGTTTACTGTTGTTCTGCGTCCCCTCCTTTACCCTAAAAATTTACGGCCCGTAGACACAACGCGCACACGACAAATGACGAGACACGGCTACGACAGACCACCTTGAGCGTTGATGACACCTTGAGCGGACTAAGACGTAACGACTGCGCTTGACCCAAACACGACCCCCGTTTTTTTGATTCCAAATTTCAGATGAAGGCGGTTGCGTGTTTACGTTTGGTACACATTGCAGGGGGAGGTGGGGTGATGGCGGCCTTAATTGGTCCGGATGGGGCGATGTCACCCATCAGTGGTTGTGTGGCCAAAATGGCCGTAGTGTCAGACGGGACGCATGCCGCTCAAGTTCTGGTCTTGGCCCCCCCGAAGGAGCTTCTGGCCTCCGACATGACCGACTACGATTGGCCAAGGAGGTGGAACCGCCTTCGCGTTTACTATGGACCGGACGAGTCCGCCGAGCGAGCGAACACTTCTGAACGCGTCGAGCGGACGCTGGCTCAAGGTTTGATTGAGCACGTGAGGGGCGCCAGGCCGTCAGTCGTCACTGCGATCTTGAAGGAAGCATTTGGCAAGAAGCTGGCTGTGTGGCATGAGATTCAAAAAACCAGAAGGATGGACGCCGAGGCGGTTAACAAGCTGGAGGTCTTAGAAGTAAGAGACTTAGAAGACGAAGAACGAGAGCGACTATTAACAATGGTCCCGGAAGCGTGGAAGGCCGTTGTGGGAGGTTCGAGGAACATGATTGATAATGACGTCGAGGATCAGCAGAGTACCCTCGCGGATGCCAGGAGCCTTTGGAAGGAACCGACATTCGCCGCGGGTCTCTGTCTTGGAGCTATTGTGAGCGGAGTGTGTACAGCAGGGTTGTTCTTCCACTTGTATGGCCTGCCGGAGTCCTGCCACGTATTGGAGCCATCCATCAAGCCGCCTAACTCTAGCATCACAAGGCATAACTCTGTGGACATTTGCAAGGAGGCAACTTGCAAACTCCGTTGGCCGAACATCGACGATGTAACGACGTTGATTTCTGAGTCGGAGTTGGCTGCACTGAGAGTGCCGATGGACGTTTGTAAGAAGGCTTATAAGTTTGTAGAGGGGTGGAGTCCGTCAAGCAACAAGCTCGAACCAAGGAAGCTGGTGACCGAGGATGGTCGGAGCAACACGATCTTGACAACGAAGATGATGCCAGCAACGACTGATGGTTGGCGCAAGTTGAACTGGGGCAGGTGCTTCGAGGGCGGTGGCAAGGTTGTTTGCTCTAACGAAAACGACAAACTTGCAGCCTGCTATAACTTCGGTTACCCCTTTAGGTATGATTGTCCGATTATGTGGGAGGCTGTTGCCCACTATGTGAAGCCGTACCAATGCTCTCTCCAGTGCAATAGCCCAGAGATACTCAGATTTAATGTGTCAGAATCAGAAGAGTTGAGGCTTTCTCGTCTTGCGACGGAGGTCGCGGGCTCGATTCCCGGAATTGACGCGCACGGCCTAAGCCATGAGCAATTGCAAAAACTAGGACGTAAAGTTGGAGAGTTGATAGCAGTAAATGAGACCTGTAGTCCTTGGGTAAGTCGGCCGGCACCATACCGAGCGTATGTTGCATTACCGGGTTGTGGCTGCACCAGCGCTGAGTTCAGCTGCATGGTCAACACTCCATCTTACGGACAGATATATTGGGGCTCTATCGTTGACATGTACACCCAGGAAGAGATGCTCGCACAGTATTACACCCCGTTCAAAAGAGCAGATCATGTGGTTACGGACTGTGGATTCAAATGCTTCCAACCCGTTAGCGACATGACAGAGCAACTTCTCGAGTATTGGAAAGACAATGGCTTGCCGTAACTTGGGTTTCGGGGGTGGTGTTATTAATCAGTTCATAATGAGCAAGCCTACATTTGAACAATGTTGCTGATGGCATGATTTCGAGCTGAACATTGGGGACCGATTGTTATCGATTGGACGTCCGTTTAGAGTGGAGTCCGACAACGGCACACGCTGTAAGCACGGCTGTCCATCTTCTGAAGCTTTCTAAATGCTCTGTTCAGCGCAATGCCGAGACATTGGAATTATGACATCTCACGGGGGTTGCAGGATCGATATCCTTGTGTGGCACAAGCGGGGGGCATGAAGTTCTATATCTTGCAGCATCGGAAGAGGCAGCATCGGAAGAGGCAGCATCGGAAGAGGCAGCATCGGAAGAGGCAGCATCGGAAGAGGCAGCATCGGAAGAGGCAGCAGTATACTGCATTCAAAACAGCATTAAACAGTCCGTTGTTTTAGACACCAGTTGGCAGCGCTCGAAGGGTGCGGCGAGCCCACGTTCACGTTTGGAGATCGGGTGAGGGGGGCCGTTTTCGATTGTGGTTTTTTTTTTTTTTAAATTCATTTTCAATGAAGGCCGGCCTACGTTCAAGCAGTGTGATCAGTAGGGGTGTTGCGCTGGCAGCATTCCTGGGTCCGGATGGCATGATATCGCCTATTGATGGTTGTGTGGCAAGGATGCTTCATATTTCTACTAGGAGGGATAGCGCCAAAGTTGTTGCTGTTGTACCAGCTCTTGCTTTAGACTTGTTCGCATCCCCACTTAACGAGTTCGATTGGTGCCATCGATGGAGCCGCCTTCGTGTGTACCGTGCTCCGGATGAGTCCCCTGAACAAGCGGCGGCTTCCGACCGTGTAGAGCGTATGCTTGCAACAACCCTAACGAAGTACTTAGAGGGCTCCGACCCGTCAGTCGCCAATTCAGTTTTTTGGGAAACGTTTGGTAAGACTCTGACGGAATGGACCGAATTGGCTTGTACGGATTTGACCGAACTCACCGAGGTGACGGGGTGTCTTAATGATGGAGAGATCGAGCTGGAGATCGAAGCAGTGAGAGCCTTGAAGGATGAGGAACGCGAAACCCTTAAGTCAATGGTGCCGGAGAACTGGGTGCCAATCATCGACGATCCAACACCCCATTTGGAGGACCAGTTGGATAACTTTGATGACGATGGAGAATGGAGCTTCGATGGAGAATGGAGCTTCGATGATCAATATCATGAAGTCAGATATCGACAGCCAACTAAAAAAAGATTCTGGCCTTGGTTAGGCGCGGGTTTTGGCCTTGGATTTACTTCTGGGATTATTGTGAGTGGAGCCGTGATTACATCATTGTTGTTGTCTTTGCGCGGTAATCGAGACTCTATATCGAATACTACATTTGTTGGTATAACTCCTACTATGAACAATAATGGAACCAACGTCACCCAGTCCACTACCCAGTCCACTACCAAGTCCACTACCAAGTCCACTACCCAGTCCACCATCTTGTCCACCGTGGCCAGCATGTTGAATTTCAATCCGCCTATGTCTGTGGCCAGTGATACGCCGGTGGAACGCCTCTGGCCGGATGTGAATGACATAACGACGTTGATTTCTGCGTCAGAGTTTGAGAATCTGAGAGTCCCATCCGAGACATGCAAGGAGGCTTACAATGCTGTGATGGCAAGTAATACAACAGCGCCAATGTTTCCGGCAACAGCGGATGGTTGGAGAAGCTTGGACTGGTCCCCATGTCGCTTGGCGGGTGGTAAGATAGTTTGTATCGATGACCTTAAGAGAACTGTTGTTTGTCATTATTTTGCGAATCCTTTCATGTATGATTTCCCAACTATTTGGGAGGCCGGTGTGAATTATGACAAGCCGACTCGATGTTCGTTTCAGTGTAATGGTTATTTACGATACGTATCGAATCAGAATGGCGGGAATCAGAATGGCGGTGCTAAAAAGCGTATTTCGTCAGAACTTGAATTGCTTATGATGCCTCGATTCGCAAAAGAGGTCGCGGGTTCGATTCCCGGCATTGACGTTAGCGTTTTGAGTGATGAGAAAATACAAGAATTAGGACTTGACACTTTGTACCTGACGGATATTAATACAAACTGCAGTCATGCCGACGATCCTCGCCGCCCACAACCGAGTCGCGCACACATCTCACCTCCGGGTTGCAATTGCCTTCATGCTGCCCTCGCATGCGATGTCCAAACGCCCACTGGTAACACAATAAATTGGGGCGCTATTATGGGAATCAACATCATAGAAGAAGAACTCGCACAATATTACACAGCATACAAAAGACAAAACCACATGCCGACCAAGTGCTACTATAAATGCTACCAACCTATTCCGAACATGACACAGTCGCTTCTTAAGTATTGGAACTATACAACGGCACCATCACATGGCAAGAAAGTGCTACTACAAATGGAGCATTCCAAACATGAATCTAAACCACTGGAAGGTTAACAATTTTCCCTTCTATTAACTTCAGTTCTTCACATGCTCACATGCTGTACGGGTAGGAGGGGAGAGTGTTGCGGGGAGAGTGTTGCGGGGAGGGAGGAAGGAAGGACGGGAGGAACGACGGGTGGTCTGGAAAGTGGATGGTGGTCTGGTAGCGAATGGAGGTCTGGCAGTGGATGGAGGGACGTAACAGCCGTCCGTCATCAGGGCTTAGAGTCTTTTTAAAATTAGAAATGAAAGCCATAGGAAGTCTACGTTCGAGCAATGCAACTGGTGGGGGCGTGGCGCTGGCAGCATTTCTAGGACCTGATGGTATGATTTCTACACTTGAAGGTTGTATGGCGAGGATGGTTGACGTTCGCATTGGTGAAGACAACGCCAGAGTTCTTGCTTTGATACCGGAGACGGAATTACTCAGAACAGACCTTACCGAGTTCGACTGGTGCGAACGATGGAATCGTCTTCGTGTTTACCGTGCGCCGGATGAGTCCCCTGAACAAGTGGTGGCATCTGATCGTGTAGAGCAAATACTTGCAAAAACATTGAAGGAGTATCTAGAAGACGCCGATCCGCCAGCAGCGGACAATCCGTCAGTTGTGGACGAAGTTTTCTGGCAAGCGTTTGGTGGGACGGATCCGGAAATGACGGAGTTGACGGAAGGACTGGAACTGGAGATCGGAGGAGAGAGAGAATTAGAAGCTGAAGAACGAGAAAATCTCTTAACAGTAGTGCCGACTGATTGGGTACCGATCATCCTCAACTCAAGACCACCGTTGCAGTATTTTGATGCTGAAGCACTACGTGTCCCGGAAGCAACTGAAGGGTGCTGGCGACGCCATCCGTTTCCCGCAGGGTTCGGTCTTGGTTTCGTAGCTTCCGTAGCTACTGTGGCGTTGTCAGGATTGGTCGTTTACCTAACCAATGCCCAGGACACCACCGGAGAGTCATGGTTAAGGTTCTGGCATCATCTTGGAATTGGCGGTTTCAGCGACCCTGCCACGACCTTTAGCTCTATCATGTTTGACACCGGTAACACTACTGCTAGTACAAGTAGCAATAGTACAGCTAGCAGTAGTACAGCTAGCAGTAGTACAGCTAGCAGTAGTACAACTAGCAGTAGTACAACTAGCAGTAGTACAACTAGCAGCACTACAACCACCGCTGCCCCGTTGGACAACGCACTGGTGTCCGTGTTAGTGAAATCGCGCTTGCTGAACGCGAACGTCAACGATGTAACGACGCTGATTTCTAAGTCGGAGTTGGCTGAGTTGACGGTGGGGATGGAGGTTTGTGAGAAGGCAGCGGCGGTAGTAAATTCCAATGAGTGGGAGCAGGCCGCAATAGGTGGCTGGAAAAAGTTCAGTTGGCAACGGTGTAATCAGAGAGGCTGTAAGCTAATTTGCAGAACACCAAAAAAACTGACGTGTTATTATT
>NW_011645776.1:380791-384992 GCF_000223845.1 Gregarina niphandrodes | reverse complement strand
TCTATCATGTTTGACACCGGTAACACTACTGCTAGTACAAGTAGCAATAGTACAGCTAGCAGTAGTACAGCTAGCAGTAGCACAGCTAGCAGTAGTACAACTAGCAGTAGTACAACTAGCAGTAGTACAACTAGCAGCACTACAACCACCGCTGCCCCGTTGGACAACGCACTGGTGTCCGTGTTAGTGAAATCGCGCTTGCTGAACGCGAACGTCAACGATGTAACGACGCTGATTTCTAAGTCGGAGTTGGCTGAGTTGACGGTGGGGATGGAGGTTTGTGAGAAGGCAGCGGCGGTAGTAAATTCCAATGAGTGGGAGCAGGCCGCAATAGGTGGCTGGAAAAAGTTCAGTTGGCAACGGTGTAATCAGAGAGGCTGTAAGCTAATTTGCAGAACACCAAAAAAACTGACGTGTTATTATTTTGGCGCTCCATTCAAGTACGATTTCCCAACCATCTTTGATGCCGTTGTCCTCTACGAGAAGCCCTCCAAGTGCGCTGCTCAGCCCAATGACAAGGTGATGGTTGACGAAGCTCGTATATTGAAGTTCTCTCGCATCGCAAAGGAGGTCGCGGGTTCGATTCCCGGCATTGACTTAAACGGGGTCAGTGATGCCAAACTGGTAGAGCTAGGAGAAGAAGTGTCGAAGTATCTGCGAATCAATGAGACCTGTAGTTTCTTTAACCCCAGAGGGTGTCAGCACATTGCTCTTCCAGGCTGTAGTTGCGCTCGTGCTGTCTTCGACGCCAACTTCGACCGTCCAGAAACCGGCCTCGCAAGTTGGGGTCGCGTAATGGATTTCAACACCGTGCTAGAGGCACTGCTGCAATACTACACCGCATACAAAAGATTCAACCATACTGTGGATTCCTGTTCATTCCAATGTTATCAGCCCAGGAGAAACATGCCAGAGGCAATCCTAGCGTGGTGGAAGACGGATCGTGCATAATTTTTCTGAAGCTACAACTGAGGTACTCTCAACACAACTAAGGCTACGACTGAGGTTGATTTCGGGAGGTGGGAGAGAACACTGGGGAGGGGGGGGGGGTGTCCGTAGCAGGTTACGAGTTCTCCCAAATTTGGCGGGTAAAACTCTCTTGTGGGGGGGTGACATGTTACATCCCCTGGACAAAGAATACGGTAGCCGCTTCCGGTCTTCATTTTGATGTCCGTTTTGTAGACCCTCTGAGGCCCAATATCGCCCCGGATGTGGACTTGTGCTGGGGCACGAAAATCCGTCAGCTTAGGTCTACTGAACTGTCTCCTGAACCACAGGCATCTACTAGACCACAGCCCTCCACTGGACCGTCTTCTAAGCCACAGCCCTCTAGTGGACCGGTAACTAATGGACAGGAGACTCCCAGCGAGGGTACTGGCTCCCAGGTTCTGGGCATGAGTTTGTTACACAAGCTGGGATGGTCAGGTCACGAGTTCGGGCACGGCCCAGTCATCCACCACACGAAGGGTCGCGGTGCGCCAGCGGAGTTGCGGGCAGCCGAGCCGTTGCCGTTGGCGCCGAATGTGTGTACTGCGCGTCTTTCGGTCTGCACCACACAGTCAGTGGATCACTGGATCGACGTCGGTAGCAGTTTCGGAAACCTCCTGCAGGCCGAACAAGCCGCTCCGGACCGCGTCGTCCTCACCTTCGAGACAGAGGCGGAGGCCGCCGCCTGCGCCCAAAGCCTCACCATCGCCTTCACCTACGTCTGATTTGGCAGCTCGTCGCAGCCGACTCGTCTGAGTATGTATGCACATTGCACATTTTGCACACGTGTGTGCACATTTTGCAAAATGAACACGCACTTGGACGTCATGACAGTTAGGCCCACCAACACACCCAGCAGTTTGGCTGGGTCGCCGCCGCCAGTCCTAGACTCCGCCATGACCCGTCTCTCCGCTGTCAAACCTGCAAATCAATTCGGTTCCAAACCCCTCTTCCAATTCGGATCCCCGAGCCCTGAGGAAACCACCAAGCCCCAGGCCCACGACGACTCTCGCATAAGGCCCTTACCAACCGGAATTTTCACCAAACTGTTTGCGCTGTGCTGTGGCGGGAAAAACGAAGCAACTTAACCAGTCGTTCTTCTCGGACTTCCTCCACCGGAACAACCCACACGGCGACATTCTTCTCTTGGAACGTTAAGCAATGACCCGTCAAACCGAGAACAAGCTTGTCAGCATCTATGGTTACGTATCATTTGTACCGTTTTTACTACACGCCAATCGTTGTATACTACACGTTCGTCGACCACTACTCGTTTGACGTCATCCGTCTACAAAGCCCTTTGCTGCATTTGTTTCTCTTCTTAATATCAAAAAGTCTGTACAAGCAAACTATGTGTTCTAGTTCTCGTAATCCAAGTGCAGCTTCTTCAAAGCGGGACCCACCTTGATCACCAATTCATCACAGTGGCAAGCATTTTCGCAAACCGGGTTGCACTCACCCGTGGCGGCCGGAATGGTCGTGGCCGGAGCCGGAATGGTCGTGGCCGGAGCCGGAATGGTCGTGGCAGGAGCCGGAGCCGGTGTAGTGGCCGGAGCCGGGGTAGTGACCGGAGCCGGGGTAGTGACCGGAGCCGGAGTCGGAGCCGGGGTAGTGGTAGGAGTCGGAGCCGGGGTAGTGGTAGGAGTCGGAGCCGGGGTAGTGGTAGGAGCCGGAGTCGGAGCCGGGGTAGTGGTAGGAGCCGGAGTCGGAGCCGGGGTAGTGGTAGGAGCCGGAGTCGGAGCCGGGGTAGTGGTAGGAGCCGGAGTCGGAGCCGGGGTAGTAGTAGGAGCTGTGGGAGTCGCAGGAATGGTGGTCTCTGGCGCTGCAGCGGTTGTGACCGGTGCAGGAGTTGTCGTTTGCGGGCAGGCGACCTGGGCAACCCCCTGGAGCGCTTGAATGAGTGCCTCTACGAGGTTGGAGGAGTCTTGCTGTATGACTTGGTGGAATGCTGGCGGCTGTTGCAGCTTGTTCTCGCTTAGTTGCTTGTAGAAGTCGGCCACATCTGTGGTGGTGAGGAAAACGAACAGTTTGTTCTGGTCATTTCTGGCAGCGAGGAACTGCTCCTGGGACGGGTAGTCGTATGCGGTGCAGGCAACGGAAGCGTCGCCGTCAACAATGATTCCCGGGTTGGCGGGGAGGTTCTGGGGACAGTTCCAGTCCGGCTGCCAGCCGGGAGCACCCACGGCGCACATCTTGAGGTCGCCGGGGAGATGGGGCTCGGCATCAGTGATCATAACGACAATGTGGGCTCCGACGGCATCAATCTCGTCGCCGGACGCCCACTGTTGGATAGCTTGCTGAAGCTTCTCGGAGTTGACCGACTGCGTCTCCACGTTGTACGCTCCATCGACCAGAGGCCTCCAGCCGATGTTCTGGTCATAGCAGACGTCGATGCCTGCCTGGTACTGAGCCTCGTACGTGTCGCCGCCGCCGGAGGGCTGCAGGATGTCCCAGGCAAACTGGAGCCGCACTTCGTTGTCAGTGAGCTCGCCATATCGTAGCTTGTAGCAGAAGTCAGTCAACTCACCCATGGGGAAGTAAGGCTTGTCACGGAACTCCGCGATACCAAAACGGGTGCCAGGGAACTGCGCCGCCACCTGCTTAATCATCTCCGGAATCTGAGCTCGGACAACGGGCATGTCATCCATGAAACTTCCAGTAGTGTCTTGGAGGATCACAATGTCTGCAGGTAAATAACAAGACCCACCACTCACAATCACACCCTCATTAGGAGGTAACAAAGCAGCCCCTTCAACGCTGATGGCCAAGGTGCTCACTATGCTGCACAAAGTAAGAAAGGTCCTCATCGTTGCTTGGTGCTGTGATCCGATGTTGCGAATTTATGAACCAAACCAAACTAGGAGAATTGTTTTAGTCACCAACAATCGTCGTGAAAGCTTCCCTCCATCCAGTCCCCTTTCCCTCTGTTCCGTCTTTTTCCCCTTTGCCATTCGGTCCATTCAGAACCCCTAGCTCATCCTTTTGGAGGAAAATCTTTTCTGTGAAAAAAGTCTGTACAAGCAAACTAAATATTCTAGTTCTCGTAATCCAGGTGCAGCTTCTTCAAAGCGGGACCCACCTTGATCACCAATTCATCGCAGTGGCAGGCATTTTCGCAAATCGGGTTGCAACTCACCCGTGGCGGGCGGTACGACCCGTCGAGGCAGGAGTCGGAGCCGGGGTAGTGGTAGGAGCCGGAGTCGGAGTCGGAGCC
>NW_011645776.1:380226-380771 GCF_000223845.1 Gregarina niphandrodes | reverse complement strand
ACACCCTCATTAGGAGGTAACAAAGCAGCCCCTTCAACGCTGATGGCCAAGGTGCTCACTATGCTGCACAAAGTAAGAAAGGTCCTCATCGTTGCTTGGTGCTGTGATCCGATGTTGCGAATTTATGAACCAAACCAAACTAGGAGAATTGTTTTAGTCACCAACAATCGTCGTGAAAGCTTCCCTCCATCCAGTCCCCTTTCCCTCTGTTCCGTCTTTTTCCCCTTTGCCATTCGGTCCATTCAGAACCCCTAGCTCATCCTTTTGGAGGAAAATCTTTTCTGTGAAAAAAGTCTGTACAAGCAAACTAAATATTCTAGTTCTCGTAATCCAGGTGCAGCTTCTTCAAAGCGGGACCCACCTTGATCACCAATTCATCGCAGTGGCAGGCATTTTCGCAAATCGGGTTGCACTCACCCGTGGCGGGCGGTACGCCCGTCGAGGCAGGAGTCGGAGCCGGGGTAGTGGTAGGAGCCGGAGTCGGAGTCGGAGCCGGGGTAGTGGTAGGAGCCGGGGTAGTGACCGGAGCCGGGGTAGTGACCGGA
>NW_011645776.1:362045-380206 GCF_000223845.1 Gregarina niphandrodes | reverse complement strand
GAAGCTTCTCGGAGTTGACCGACTGCGTCTCCACGTTGTACGCTCCATCGACCAGAGGCCTCCAGCCGATGTTCTGGTCATAGCAGACGTCGATGCCTGCCTGGTACTGAGCCTCGTACGTGTCGCCGCCGCCGGAGGGCTGCAGGATGTCCCAGGCAAACTGGAGCCGCACTTCGTTGTCAGTGAGCTCGCCATATCGTAGCTTGTAGCAGAAGTCAGTCAACTCACCCATGGGGAAGTAAGGCTTGTCACGGAACTCCGCGATACCAAAACGGGTGCCAGGGAACTGCGCCGCCACCTGCTTAATCATCTCCGGAATCTGAGCTCGGACAACGGGCATGTCATCCATGAAACTTCCAGTAGTGTCTTGGAGGATCACAATGTCTGCAGGTAAATAACAAGACCCACCACTCACGATCACACCCTCATTAGGAGGTAACAAAGCAGCCCCTTCAGCACTGATGGCCAAGGTGCTCACTATGCTGCACAAAGTAAGAAAGGTCCTCATCGTCGCTACGTAATTTGATTCGACGTCCGCCACTTCTGCGAGACGGGCTGTTCCGCCAACGACGTGCCGTCCTCTTCCAGGTGACTGGGTTGTGACCCGAAGACTGAACGGGGTGTAGAGGGTGGTGTAGAGGGTTCACGCTATACAAAAATAACTTCGCCGACTGACGGATCCCGGTCGCACAACCTGTGGGCTCAACATACCCCGCGACCGGCCCTGTCGGGTCGCCGCTATAACTACACTCGTCCGCGTTCCGGCTTCTCCCTGACCACTCCCGTTATCCGCGTCCCTCGTCTGCCTGCATCACTGCCACGGCACCGCAGCTCACTGAAGCGTTACGCGCAGCTCCATACGGCCTACGCGTGCCGCCCAGATCAATCTCGGATGCGAATGCACTCGACATTCCCAACTACGGCAAGTACCGGGAGGATGTCCACTCCGCAGTTGGGGCTGGGGCTTACTTCCTTTACGTACTCAAAGCTCGCACGGCCCTCTCGCCAACGACTACGGCCCTGCATCTTCCGCTTCAATACCCGGTCAATTACACCCTTTGCAACCACCGACTTACTCTGTCGGTACCATCTCTTGGCCCACTACCCTCGTGGCTGCCTCGCCGGCCGACAATGCGGTTCAACAACGTGAACGCACGCCCCCCGCGCACTCCGCGCGTTGATGTTGTCGTTCGCTCACTCGAGAGCCCTCGATCCGTCCGTAGCACGTTCCTCTCGGCACGACAGCACACTTCTCCCCGAGCTTCACGAGCCTCACGATATTCCCGGGCACACCTCGACCCGAGCGAGGACGGAACGCGACGTCGCCCCAAGGACTCGTCTCGAGGCATCAAGTCCGGAACTCCGCTTACTCGTCCGCTCGCTCCGCCCGTATCCCCTCCGGACGAGATTCGGCCCAATATCCGCCGCCGAGTGCCTTCCCAGCGTAGCTGTACAACCGAGGGAACACTAGGTGGTCACCCCGGAACGCCGGGCGGGGGCTACTCGCGGCCTGGTGCCTGTGGCTTCGCCCTAGCCCCCAGCTGACCTTTGGCTCCCGGCCCGTTCGTCTGAACATCCGGAGGGTCTCAGTCCCGGCGCGTGAGTTTGGCACCCGTAGTTGTGGCCTGGACCCCTTGGACAGCCAGCCCTCCAGATCCAGTAGCCAGAACGGGATGCTAGGGAGTTGAGGTCGCACAAAAAAGACGTGCATCTCTGCCGAAGGCAACCGACGGTCGCGCACACCCTGACGGGCGCCGGTCGCACACCCTGACGGGCGCCGGTCGCACACCCTGACGGGCCCGGTCGCGCACCCTGACGGGTATTAACTAAGGAATACGACTGCCTGATACCTTTTGAAAAAAAACATGAAGCCGGACAGATCAATTAAACGGAGGGGTCACTCTAGACACTTGTAGGGAAAGAGCAGAAAATGGGCGTTCTTGAAAATAACCTTCTTTTGGATCTTGTTTTAGACCTTCTTCTAGACAGAGGATGAGTCATCATCATCGTCTTCTTCAACAACTCTTTTGCCTCGTTGGTTGGTTGCGTCTTGTTTGATCTTCCAAGGATTTTGTTTCCGGGCGATCATGTTTGCACACGATTTGAATATATCTCCGCAATAGCAAAGGAGCGCAATGACGATGACTGCCTCGGCAGTGGCGATGGCGCCGACGATGTAATTGGCATTGTCCCCGTGGACTGAAATCCATCCAAGTGTATTGGATGATTCGATCACCTCATCTTTATGTTGCATGATACCGATCCATAGTGTGATGATAGCTACGATGTATAAGACGACGGATGGCATGATACAAGAGACAGCCAAGTTGACTAAACCTGCCTTCTTGAACATGATTCCAAAAAGTGAGAAGCAAGCACACAGTACTGGTAAACCGGTAAATATCAACGTAACAATTGCACTTGCACTCTTCTCATCCATATCCAATACGTACTCCAATTGCTGCAAGAATGTGGCCACATTGAAGATAATCAGAATGACTGATATACCTACGCCAGCTACTGCCAATGGTAAGCAGCAACAGGCGTGCTTCTTCTTTCCTTTCATGCAAACACCTAACATGAGGTCTCTGAAAAGAATCTAACATCGCCACACGAACCCGTGATCTGAACCAAGCCTCATTTGTGTGGTGACGACTAACTTTTCTAACTGGAATTTTTAACTAGCTAAAAACTACAAGTCGAACATAAATCCAGGAGCGAGCCCCTGATCCAGGAGCGAGCCCCTGATCCAGGAGCGAGCCCTGATCCAGGAGCGAGCCCGTGATCCAGGAGCGAGCCCGTGATCCAGGAGCGAGCCCCTGATCCAGGAGCGAGCGAGCTAGTTGAGTGTATTAATATGCTCTGCGAGTTAGAAAGTTAGGAGGTTAATTGTCGCTACTATAGTTGCTACTTTCGTCATCAGATTTGGAGTTTGGTTTGATGCGTGCTAGTCTATCTTTGAGTTGTTGTTGCTTCTTCTTTTGAGCGATCTCCCATTCGTGTTCAATCTGCCAACCCGCTTTGTAATTGTAGCGATCATGAAGGAACTTACAAGTGTCCCCAAAGCCGCAATAGCCTGTCTCATTATAATCTTTACATAGTTCAGGATTGTAGTCGACATTGCAAGTGCGGGTTTGAGCGGTGCTTCGAAGCGGCCCATATAGACCCGTATACTTGTTCGCACTGATTGCACCCTCCCGCATAGTCATTGCTGGGATGTAAGCAGCCTTGCCTCGGTAAATACCTGGTGTCAATTCACCACTTAATAATTTCCGACCGATCTCCACATTACGTTCTAAGATCGCGCGGTGATCCTGACTCCGGTCTGTATCCACCTCGCTTCGCTCTACTCCCTCCACCGTTCCCAAATGCATATCTCGTACTCCCGGCACCTCAACCTCCGGCTTCTCCACCGTCTCAACCTCGCGTCTCACTCCTCGGCGTTCGTGACCCACCACCATTATGGATGCGACGTCCTCCACAGATGCGACCTCCTGGGTTGGCGCAACGTCCTGGGTTGGTGCGACCTCCTCGGTTGGCGCAACCTCCTGGGTTGAAGCGACGTCCTGGGTTGAAGCGACGTCCTGGGTTGGCTCAGACGCGTCGTCACGGATCCTTTTTATCCCCTCCTTTCTCCCGACATGGCTTCGTTTCTTGAACATGTAGGCCGCCGGCCCAAGTTGATTTTTATTCACTGAGAAATCGTCCAGATAGGTCGAGGAGGCGGGGGAGGGGGGGCTAGATGAGATCTTCCTCTGCGCTGCCTGCGAATTCCTTGAGTGAGATGAGGAGATCTTTGCAGGCTGTTCGGGAGTCCTGTTCAGTTTGCGCGAGGGCGATTCTCTTGCCAAGAATTTCGCATCTAGTTACGTTAAGGTTAGGGTAGGCTGAGGCGAGGAATTGGATGAGGCATGTTTCATAGCTGGGCACGTTTGCTTGTCTGAAACAGCTATGTAAAAGGAAGAGGATCTTAGTTTGTTCGCGGAAACCGTAATTGTGTGCGGTATCGGTCATGACAATAACGGTTTCCTTGACGATGTTAGAGCAGCATTCAACAATGAATTCTTTTAGGATATGAGGTGTCTGTCCGATCTTAATAATGAAGGTTACAAGTCCTTCCAATGCCAACATGCCTACTTCGGGGCTTTCATGTTGAATACCGAAAATAAAGGACATGACAAATGGCGTCAAATATCCCAAGCATTGTTCAAAGCATTTAGAGACCACTGTACGTAGAAAGGTGAAGAAATTTTTTCGCAATTCCGGATATGAATCATAATTTGTTTTAATCATCTCTAATGATGGAGCAAATAACTGTCTTAAGATATCATCCAACTTATAGGACAATCCAGCGTTAGAATTACTCCATTTTTTAAGAACAAGATCAGCCAGCATGAGTACCTCATATTCCCTTAATTCTGGATTTTGATTTTCATATAAGACGAAGACTCTCTGAAGTATATACGGCAATATTTTTTCTTCTAATAAAGAATGACTTTCAGCAGAAGTATAATTTTGTAATAAAGAATCGAACAGTTTAAGAGTAGCCTTCCGATACGATCTCATCTCGGTAGTAATTGCATGTCTTAATTTATTTGATTTTGATTGCACTTGTATGTGATTTTCAAATTTCTCATAAATTTGTAAAATATCAGTTAGTAACATAGGAAATTGATTCACTGTATAAATATCAGCCATCGATTCAGCAGCACAGTTATTTATTGCGATGATCTGAGTGACCGTCCTAGCAACATCCAATGGTAATGCATTCGGATCCGATATACTATATATCATTGGTAGATTACTAGCCCATGTTTGATTTAATGGTTGCATCATCAATTCCAATAAACGTAATGATTCATATGAATCTGGATGACTTGCTATACACATTGAAACTCCAGAATACACCAATAATGTCAAACGACTACTTGATAAACCATTAACTTTGCGAGGCAAAATTGATATCAAATAATCAACATAACATGAACCGTCATCATTACGCAACAACACCAACGGTCGTGAACATGATTGCGCTATCTTATAAAACGTCTCACATGCCATGTCTTGTACTCCAGGAAATGTATCCTCCATAAACTCCAAACACTTACCTGTAACCACCTTTAATAACTGCTCATTCTCTCGCAAAAATCGAGGAAATTGACCCATAACATACATAATCATAGCTGCAATCAGAGCTTTATTCTCCTTTCCACTCTTCTGCTGACATAAACCCAATAATGCCCGTAATACCACCAACAGAAAATTCAACTCCGTCTTTGGATCCATTATACCAGAGATACTTCCCACCGACCAGCATAACCTATTCAACAATTGAATATTCCAATCACCATCGCCGCGGCCTTTTTGAATCGACTAAAACACATTTAGGAATATGTACGCGCAATATGTGCTCGCAATATTTGAACGAAATATGTGCGCGAAATGTGTGCGCGAAATGTGTGCGCGAAATGTGTGCGCGCAATATATTTTTGTTTGGGACACGGCAGTTATAGTACACTATAATAGATAGCACCCGGATAGGGACGGATAGGGGACATCAAGACGGGAGAGGGATGCCGGGGCTTACGTCGTTGAACGTCTGGAGTATCTCATTGCAGTGATGCTCTGTGTCTGACGGTTGAATTCTTGTGAGATGTCTTAGTGTATCCTTTAATGTGTTATAAAGAGCAATTTCATCAGTATCTGGTTGATAATGCTTTGTAGTACATTTAGTATCCTCATCGTATACGACATAGACCTCAGGCGGTTTAGCCATCCTTCTAATTAAAGTTTTCCGGACCTGGCTCAACACTTGTTGGTATTCCTGGTCGAGTTTGTTCATGAGTAATGATTCCTGATCGTTAGTAACAACAGCTCGGATTTTGAGAAGCGCCTTATCGAATCTTTCAGAAAACGAGCGCCAAAATTCAACGCAAACCCTGAAAATCTCATCGCTTGGGGATTGAATGGCAATTGACATGATTTCAATAGAGTCCACAGCTAGTTGGAGGGGTTGGATTCCCAATTCCTTCATTGCCATCAAGGCTATCTCATTAGGCCTTTCTATAAGAGGTTCGAAGAATCGTTTATGAAAACTGGAGACACATAAAGCAAGGGAGAGGTAGA
Source organism: Gregarina niphandrodes (assembly GCF_000223845.1). Classification (NCBI taxonomy): domain Eukaryota; phylum Apicomplexa; class Conoidasida; order Eugregarinorida; family Gregarinidae; genus Gregarina; species Gregarina niphandrodes. The sequence goes on along the minus strand of NW_011645776.1, from coordinate 374,080 downwards.
ACGTTTCCCAGAATTGCTTCATATTGAAGGGAACGGATCCAGTTAATGTTTGAAGGCTCAATTGCTTGCAAGCGTTCATTAAATTGGACCAGCATTTAATGATGGATAGAACATGTTCTGGTGCCAAGATGTTTGCACCCAAGATGTTTGATGATCTATTGTCCATGGTTGTGTTCAGCGCGTTGTCCATTGGTGCTTCAAATATCTCTGTAAGACATCTAATGGTTTGAACTCTTGTATCATAATTCTCGTAGCAAGAAGTTAGTATAATATTCGGAATGTCTAAGCCAAGAGTAAACGTAATTGGAGTATGCTTAAGACATAGAGCTGCACATTGAAGGGCTTTAATTCTAAGTTGAGAATCATCTAACGCCTTTTCAATAACAGCAAGACAAAAATTCAAAATGACTGGAAACTTCTGTAGCAATGCTTCCTTTAGCTGTTGAGCCCTTCTACTAACTACCTCCTCATCACCGAAGTCCAAAACATCTTCAACAAACAAAGATAATATAGCCAGGTTGTTACCAACAGTTACCGGGTCCACTGCGCTGCCAACTAAATCTTCTACGAACGTCCCCCAATTTTTGGGCCAAACTTTCTTCAACACTAACACCATTGTTTCATTAATCTTAGTCAATAACGGACTCCGACTTCCTCCTAAAGACATGGACAACTCATAAAGGTATTTCGGGATTTGTACCCTCTCAGCAATAGGCAGAACGTTCCATCTGCTCTTTACTGCCGTCGTCAACAACGACAATGCGTAGTACTGCGTGTTCTCGGAATGAGAGTGCTCTAATATAGTTTGCACCAAACGCCATGACTCGGGATGCTGCTGCAACTGGGTCAACACACCTTGGACCTCTTTCATACGAACATTATCCGTACCTGCAAATGACAACATGTATTGTTGTCAATATGTATTGTTGTCAACATAGTGTGAATATCAAGCTGTGTTGTAGCGTACCCGAGTAAAAGGAATCCATGGCCTGATCAAGCAGGCGTACTTTGCTTTCATCAAAGGTGGAAGATGAGTCCAGGAGGCTCTGGAGATCCATAGCAGCCATTTATTGAGTTGAAAAAGGGGCCCTGAAAAAGGGTCCCTGAAAAAGGGTCACAGAAAAATGTTGTTTGTAGTGGGCATTACGGGAGCAATATGCTCGGGGAAGTCTACCATTTGTCGTCAATTACTTATTTCATCCAAGTCGATTGGGATTTCTGTAGAGTGGGTCGACTGTGACAAGCTTGCACACAAATTGTACGTCCCTGGGGGCGAGCTCCTTCAGACACTGGCTAAGGAATTCGGCCCTCATATTCTCAATGAGGAAGATGGCACTCTCGATCGGAGGACACTTGGGGGTATTGTATTTGACCAGCCCCAATATTTACAGAAGCTGAACAGCATAGTGTGGCCCGTGATGCGCTGTCATCTAGAAAAATTGATTGAACAAGCCCAACGGAATGAAACAAACAAGAGAACTGAAATTAACAAGAGAATTGAAATTAACCAGGCGAAAGTTATCTTGCTTGACGCCGCCGTATTAGGTCAGGCTGGGTGGGATGACTTGTGCGACAAGGTTCTTTACGTAACTGTCCCTTACGAGACAGCCAAGGCTCGTGCAATAACATCTCGTGGAATGTCGGAAGCGAAATTTGACAAAATTTTCGAAACTCAACAATGCATTGTGCATGACGCAATATCTATTTCCTCAGTCGAACAAGCAGAAACCGCCCTGAGGGACCTCGTTATGAACCGAAGTACTGGCGGAGTGCTGGTATCAGAACACCCTTCTTCGCCGCTGGGGATAAATAAAGAGAAAACCTCGATAGAGGAGGATGAGGATGACCTGCCTGACGGGTTATTCTAGGACATCGATTTAACCCCTAGCGTATACTTATCGGCGGCAAAGATGTGTATAAAAAATTCTTGGGAGATCATTATGTCCCTGGACGCATTATGTCCCTGGACGCATTACGTCCCTGGACGGCTCAACCAGTTACTAAACATCACCCGTTTGTCTCGCACACAAGTCATATTGAGGGGGGAGCAGCACCAAAAAGAAATAATGCAAACAGTTCGCCTTAGCCACCACGATGGCCCAGTCGAAGTATTTTGAGGGGAAATAAATTTCGAGGTGCATGGTGAGGTCTGTTGAGTCCAAGTCACGAGTAGACACCGGCCTGGCGCCAGCGTTGGTCGCTGTGTTGGAGACGCTGTCTCCAGGGGGCGGGCCCGCTTTGCAGTCGGTGTCGGATCCGAAGTTGGAGTCCGGCCTCGATCAGGCCACCTTGGCGGCGAAGCCGCCAAGTGTGGATTCACTGGCAAGTGCCACTTCACTGGTAGGTACGGCTTCACTGCCGAGCGAGAGTGCGAAAAATTTGGCGAATGTGTCGGAGCCATGTGGTGTGTGCAGTACGGAAGTGCGGAACCGCGCTGTTGGTTGTCTACTGGGACAGTTCGTCGGCGACGCGTTGGGGACGCGCTACGAGTTCAGTCCTGGTCCCCGTGCAGCCGCAAAGGTCGCCGGAGACATGCGTGACGGCCTACTGCCCATCTTAGGTGGCGGCCCCTTTGCGCTCGAGCGCGGCCAGGTCACTGACGACACCGAGTTGGCTATGGCTCTGGCTGCCACACTTCGTGACGGGCGCTACGATAGAGCGGCCGCTGCTGCCGCGTACAAGGGCTGGCTCGACTCGGGCCCTTTCGACGTGGGAAACGCTACACGTAATGCCTTCGCCGTCAATCCCGGTTCTGATCCCAGTTCTGATCCCAGTTCTGGTCCCAGTTCTGGTGAACGGTTGGAGACGGCAATGTTGGAGCAGGCACGGCTATTGAACGGGGAGAGTTTGAGCAATGGATGTTTAATGCGTGCCAGTCCGTTGGCGTTGGTGGGTGCGGGGTGGTCGGAAGTGGTGTTGTTGGATGCGGCGAGGGCGGACTGTGAGTTGTCAAATCCTCACGTGGATGCTCAGGCGGCTGTGGCGGCGTATGTGGCTGGATTGCGTGCGTTGGTTGGGACGGGAGATGTATCGTGTGCGATGGAGCGCGCGAAAGCTGCGGCGAGTTCCAGTAAATTGGTTCAGGGGTTCTTATCAGCGGCGGAACGTGGAGAACAGGTTGTCCAGTTGCCAGATGGTAGCCCGGCTGTTGTTGATGGGCAACATATGGGTTATCTTGGCGTGGCGCTGCAGTGGGGCTTTGATCAATTATTACATGCACGATCCTTCCATGAGGGACTCGTCGAGATCGTGCGACGCGGAGGAGATACAGACACCAACGGCTGCATCGCCGCCGCACTACTAGGCGCACGCTTCGGCTCTCAAGCCGTACCGCGACCATGGACACTCGCCGTGATCACATGCAAACAAAAAAGACTTGGCACCTTCCCACAGGTGGATAGTCGCCCACTCACTGACACCGCACTCAACCTTCTTGCACGAGGCGCCGGAATCACCACCGGCGGACAAGAGGCGGCGATCGAACATAAGGCGATCGAACATAAGGCGATCGAACATAAGGCGATCGAACATAAGGCGACCGAACATGAGGCGATGGGGTTTAGTGGAGAGGAAAAGAATGGCGCAGAAACCCAGAGCAAGCCGGTTAGTCGGACTATGCGACGGTTGAAGATTAAGCCAGCAAAGTCGCAAACAACGAAGCGGAAGAAGGCACCGAAGGGATTGCCCGATCCGGGCTGCAACTTGGCTTAATTTGCATTCCCCGGCCCACCCCACACTCTTAAAGGACCCCACATAACACTGCTTCGAGAACCCACACCGATGCCCCAGACATGTGCAGGCTGCATACTTGCGGTAACACGTCCCTCCCCCCCCCCCTTCCACCGCTGTCCCTTTCCCTGCGTATCAGTCTCCGTTTGTTTGCCTGGAAGGGCGAGCCCTTTGGCTCCAGAACCCCCGGGCTCGCGTCCTGTGGGCGGAGGCGTTCGATGTATTCTGTGTGGTGGCAGGCCGAGTGTATATCGTATCACCTATGTAAGGTGATTGGAACGGCGGCAGGGATTGCGACTGCCGTAGTGTTGTTGATCATTTTGAATGCAAGCATCCTAAATGTCCAGAGAGTTGCCCAGGAGGAGTGGATCAAACAACACGTCCATGACGAGTTGGCTCCTGACGAGTTGGCTCATGGCGAGAAGCCTGCTGACGTTATCATCCCGTGAGACGTTATCATCCCGTGAGACGTTGGTTGTCTCATGAGACGTTGGTTGCCTCGTTTATTTTTGACAGCAGAGTCAACTGGGGGGATCGATCCCAGCATCCGCTACGGGTCAAATTTCAGCGTCTGCCTTTTCCGCTTTGGCCTCCAGTTCGCTGGCGGCACTGACACCATTGGCCCTTGACTTGAGGGTGAATTCTCGTTGCATCAGTTTTGTCTTCCACTCTCCCCAGCAGGAGGCGTTATTGGCGGGTGGTGGTTGCGGTTGTTCGGGTGCTAGACGTGCTGGTGGCCAAAGTCCCAGGCCGCCTCTTTGTTTCCCGAGGCCGGTCCAGCCTTGCCAGACGGGTGGGGCTGGTTCATCTTCGCTCTCCTCTTCGCTTGAGGAGGTGGCTTCGCTGCTGGCTTCGTCTTCCTCATCTTCTTCGTCAGAAGTACGCTGAACGACCTTCCAAGACGATTCCTGGACAGCGGGCCCAGGAAGTTGGCCACGTGTCAGTAATGCACCACCACGCGTCTGCAGACCAGCGCCAGTTCGCAAACCGGCACCCGGAGGTAGACTACTGGCGCCCGTCTGCAACGTCGCACGCTCGGACGTCACAACATTGCCAGCACGATTTATTGCAGCATTGTCTACATCCCAAGCCAAAATGCGGGGCAATGTTGTCGGCAACAACAGCTCTTCCTGCGCCTGTTTCTGCTGCGTCATCAGCGCACGCATATACTGGAAGAACTGCTTCGCCTTCACAGGCGGCAACAAGTCCAATTCCGGGATATAACGGACATCGAGAGCACACAATAACGGATGGATCCCCAACTCGTCCTTAACCCAATCTAATAAACTCCTTCGGTAAAACACGTCCAACTCTCGGAAACGCGCCGGCAAGTTCTTCTTCTGAGAATTAGACACTCCCACCAGGTTACGACCACCCTGCATCTCTGTACTATTCAGTAACAAACGCGGCTCCGGCAACGCAGATGCCGGCAAATGCGTCTCGTAATACTTAGCCAAGTCAGTACCGTAACACTCCGCACTGTACGTTACTACGCCATTCGGCTCCTTTACCTTCACACCCACCGGTAAAGCCGCCCGCCGCTGCTTACTAGACCCCCCCGGACGAACCACCGGCTCCACCGCAACAGACTCCTCCGTCCGCAACGCCGACAAAACCGCCGGCACTGCCACCGGAACGACCGCCGGCGGCGGCGGCGCCGGAGGCGGACGCATGAACACTGCGTAAGGATTCACCTCTACTACTTCCTAAACACAAAACTACTATTTCTATCCACATCGGGGGACCCAGGGACCAGGGGGGGACCAGGGACCAGGGGGGGACCAGGGGGGGACCAGGGACCAGGGGGGGACCAGGGGCATGAGGACCGGATCCAAGGGCAACGACTGGAGGAGGGTTGAGGGGGGGATTACCTTGCACAGGTTTTCGAACTTCACTGACAGCTCAGCAGCCGACCGCCATACGGGCTCGCCTGGGCGGTAATACAAGAAGGCGTTAAAGAATATAGTCCTGATGTCATGTTGCCATCGAAAAGGGTGGCAGTACATTCCCCCTTCCAACTTCTGCCGAACAGTTTCTACACGGAGTTAGAATTTGTACGAGTCGTATAGTGTGTGACTTACGAAGGTCCATGGGTGTCTTCACCTTGGAATAGTAGTCTTGAAGACCAGACCCTTGAGGGTCGACAGGTTTGGCGAACCACTTGCTGTGTGGTTCGTCTTCGAGCGCATTGAGGAGTTTGCCGCAGCTTTCCTCCCAAGTGGCTGTGGCGCTGTGTACAATGAACTCGTTCTTCTTCATGGCAGCACGGATGACTGGTTCAGTAGAAGTACTATACCGCCGCTCCGTCTTGATAATCTTCGTCCGACCACCATCGGTGGAACTGGCAACCACCCCGGGGGCCACTGTCATCACGACCGGAGGCTCCTGACGGGTTACCACCGACACTTGAGCTCTGGGGGGCGGCACTGACTTCAACAACTTCTGTGTTCTGGACGACTCTGAAACCCGCGTCCGAACTGGCTCCGTAAGCGGAACTGGCTCCTGAACGTTGGTAGCACGTTTCTGAGCGCTGGACTCGCGACTAGGAGCTTCACCTGACTCGGTCGCCATTAGCTGGGTGTCCTGCACAAGCTCCCCAGTCGCATCACTAACAGAGCGTCTCGGCGTCCGCGACGGTTGTGGTTCGCCCTCCTCCACGACTGCCCTCCCCTCATCTTCGGCAGCATTCGCCGCCCGCACTTCCCCTACCTGATTCTCTTCCGCAACTGACTCCCTGTGACCAGCCACTTGTTGTTCCGCAGAAACAGACTCTTCAACCATCGGCTCTACACTAGCTAGCTCTACACCCACTAGCTCCCCGCCAACGGTGGCGTCGATAACGGTGGCGTCGATAACGGTGGCGTCACCAACGTCAACGGCGGCATTGCCAGCGGTGGCGTCACCAACGATACAGTCGACGACGGCGGGGTCCGCGGGCTGTTTAGTTGCTAGTTCCGCCGCAAGGGGAGCAGGCTCCTCGAGGGACTTCTGGGTCGCGGATTTCTCGGCCGCAGGTTTTTCTTGAGTCACGGGTTCATCGACAACGGCAGTGGATTGGTCTTCCACTGTGGGCTCAACCACTGGTGGCTCCTCCGCCGCTGCGGGTTTTGTTGTTGTGGGCTCAACCACTATGGGTTCCTCAACGGCTATGGGTTCCTCAACGGCTGTGGGTTCCTCAACGGCTGTGGGTTCCTCAATGGTGGGTTCTACCACTTTGGGCTCAACGGCTGTGGGTTCCTCAATGGCTGTGGGTTCCTCAATGGCTGTGGGTGCCTCCGCAGTGGGTGTTTTGAGTTGTGGTGCGGTCTCCTCAGTGGGTTCCGGAGTCTTCTCACGGGAGTCGGGTTGTTCGGCATCGGACTCCTTGTGTTTGACGGACCCTCGGGTGCTCCGTGATTTGGCCGGGGTGAAGACGGGACTAACTCGTCGGCGTTTGGCCTCATTCGCATTTGACTTGCGTTTGGCCCCGGCTCCTCGCTTGGACACGCGTTTCGCCGAGGCCTCTTCTTCTACAAACGGTTCCTCTTCCAATCCCTTCGGCCAGAACCGATAGCCAGAGTCTTTAATGCAAGCATTCACATACTCCAACTCTTCGGCCGTCAGGCGCAATTCTCCCACCACACATCCTTTCCCATGGACGCTCGGTGACAAGCTTCTACGACTCCTTCGCTGCCGTGGCGGAATGGCGGAATATAAATTATTGATGTGTCAACTACTTAACAAATATGGGTACGTGGTAAGCATCACACTCTATCCAGATCTACTCGTGGTGGGGGGGGGAGGGGATCATACCCTCCCTTTGTAGAGTTGGATTGCAAGGAGTCTTAGCTGCCGTCTGCGTAACCAGCCTCGTGATTAAACGGATGACGGAACATCCTAAACGGACGTGGACAATATTCACCATGGATACCGCCAAACAAAGCATTAGTGGATCAATTGCTCACATATGTATCAGACCTCTCCAAGTCTGACCCTCCCTCACCAAGTCTGACCCTCCCTCTCCAAGTCTGACCCTATGAGCCATCCCGTCGTCTGTGTAGTCTCATTATTAATCGCGGTGAAAGTGCCGAAGGTTGAGGCGGATGAATGTACCGCCTATTTAAGCAATGTCCTATTCGACACGACGTTGGGAGTCATATTCTGCTGCTGTGCTCTAAACTGTTTAGTAGCTATAATCAACAAGCAAGGAGTGAGTGAGAATTCTACCACAATCATCAACTTTGTAGATTTCATTCAGATTCGGATATTATGGGGACCCTCCAGGGCTAAAAGCGTGGGCCAGTCAACTCTCCTTATGGATTGTAAGCCTACAGCACTGTGACCATCAGCACTACGAAGCTTAGCACCTGGTATCACCACTTTGGCATCACTCACTTTGGCATCACTCACACCCTCCGATAGTGAAGTCTTTAAGATGATTGTCATGGTCGAAAAGGTTCTCTGTCTAACATTTACAATGAGTGCTCAAGTTATAACGGCTCCGGTGAGTTTAATAATTCTGTAAGGGACCCGAGCCGGAATCGAACCCGTGTGCGGTTGTCCATTCCGGAAGAAGAAGACTTATTTTTCTTTAGAGGTCCATTGGAAGAATACCCACGTCTACGATTGTTGCTAGTGGTCGTTGCCGTACCATTAGTTTTAAATACGTTCCAATTCTGGATTACTGACAGCTATATTCGAGATCAGAAGATGGCAAAAGGGAGACTTACATCGGAGGAGAGTCCCCTGCTCGATGAGGTGAGCACGCGGGCGTCGAGTCTGTATGCTCTCCTGTAACCTCTACTGCATCAGCTTGATACAGAACTATACATTTGCTGCATCACTTTGACCTTGAGTGGGCATAACTTTCAGCATAGCTTCCAGCTCGGCATAATTACCAGCCACCGGGGTCAACGGCCTTTCGACCGGCTGAGTCTTGACGGTCAAGAGGCAAGCGGCACGCGGCGAAGTCAAGCGGGGGGAGGCGGCCGGCCACCGTAGACAGAAGATCTGGACACCGTCGGTAGCGCCTGGACCTTCATCACTTAGTCCGGTCACTAACTGCTCGCCTGGTCAGGGATCCGGATCTTCTGTTAGTGCTTTCTGTTTTTGTGATCCTGCAAGAATACCTCATACATTTCACATTGGTCAATATGGTCGGCTACTTTACACAGGTGGCACTGTGATCGGAAGTGTCGACGTCACGTGTTCGACGTCACGTGTGTGTGTGTGTGGACACACCCGTGTGTGGGCATACGGAGCAAGTGGTGGAGTTCAGCGTGTATTTCCTCTTCCCTTTTTTTGCGTTCTTCTTGATGGAAGAGGGTGAGTGCTCGTTGTTGTTCGGCAGTGTAAACCTGATTCTCTTTTCGTAGTCGGACGGCGTTCATGCGTTTGTGCCGGCTGCCACTCATAACATACCCCAATCGTTCGAAACAGTCGATATCGTCGGCACTATAGCCGACCTCGCCTCGCCGTGGAATGCGTTTCCCGCTCGCCACGTAACCAGCCATAGCTGAACCTTCGCCTGGCAACAACTGAGGTCCATAACCCCGCCGTGCTACAAACGCTCGCGTCTGACGTTCCGTAGCCGCCACCTCCGACCCCGACGCCTCCGTCAACCATGCATCATACGCCGCCGCTGGTCCGAACCGACTCAACCACAGCCCATACGGTACTGCACACGTGGCACACATCCGGCGGGCGATCCCCAACACGTCAATCATGTCATCCGAACCCGCTACCGACGGGGAATTTGATACCGACCGGGAATTTGATGCCGACAGGGAATTTGATGCCGACAGGGAGTTTGACGCTATCTGCAAGTCTTTTGCTGTCCTCGGCAAGTCTTTTGCTGTCCTCGGCAAGTCTTTTGCTGTCCTCGGCAAGTCTTTTGTCCTCGGCAAGTCTGCTGTTGCCGGCAAGTCTGCTGTTGCCGGCGAAGCATCCGCCGCCGAGAAAGGATCTGCCGCCGCGAAAGGATCTCCCATCGGGCTCGGACCCGTCCGACTGGCCGCCATCTCGGTTGGTCTCTTGGTGTTGGCTGGCCCACTTCGTTCGGGCATCGGCCCGGACAAATGAGCGTCTTTTTCGAGTTGCCGAATCCTGCTGGCCAAGTCGTCCTCTCTCTCCTGGGGAGTACAATCAATGTCACTTATGTCATCTTCATCCGAGCCCCAAAGCCACCTGCCCAAATCCATTACATTTAATTCTCAGCCCCCCCCCCGTTGGTTCGATCCCCCCTGTTGGTTTGAGGTCGATTTTTGTTTCTGTTTTCGAGGTCTATTTTCTACCGCGAATGTCGGCTGGTGTTCGGTCGAGGAGTTGTGTGAGGTCTTGTGGGACGAAGTCATCCTTATCACCAGCTGCACCGATACCTTTGCCTGTGGCCGCATCGAATTTATGTTTGTACTTGCCGGTGTAAAGACCAACATCTGTTTGTCGTTTGACCCAATCATCATCTGCGAATTCAGTGGCGCCCGTAGTCTTTGGACCACCCAGCTTGGCCTCAACTTGTGTAAGATCCACACCCTTGACCTTAGCGATCTCCTGAAGCGCAATCTTGAATTGCTCAAAATTCATTTTACGCTCTTTCCGCATTACTTTAGTCCAAACCAAATCTGCTTGCGTTCGATCCAACAAGTCATTCTCTCGACATAACTTTGCAAACTTCACATTTTCCAAACCAACATCCTTTGCTTGACGGTTCGCACCGAAGGCTGCATACCTCTGGAACACCTCCTGCATTTTTCACTCGATTGTAAGTACTTGAGTTCTTGCACACACATTTTCTAAAATGCCATAACAGACCATAACAAGATCCACGACAAGGTCCACGACAATGTGAGGTCCACGACAATGTGAGGTCACGATAATGTGAGGTCCAGCATCTCCTTTAAGGCTGCTATATCATATTGCGGATTCTCACTCGGACGTAAAGCCGGACAGCTCTGGACCAGGGTCTGTGGCTTTGCTCGTAAAGACTTGAGCGGCGTTATTTTGTAAACCGCTAGTAAGGCCTTCACAAGCACACGTGAACCCAGACCACACGGGCGTACTTGGAAGAGCACCGAGTAGCGTGAGGGTGAGATCGACTGCAATTCATTTATCATTAAGAAGCCCCAGTAATCCGGACTGGCTGTCGGTGCCTCGTAAACCCACAGCCGCGCCTCTTCAAACAGACCGCTGCGACTACTCAACTGGCTACGTCGGTCACTCAACTGACTTGGTCGGTCACCTAACTGGCTACGTCGGTCACTCCGTTGGTCACTCCGTGGGTCACTCCGTTGGTCACTCCGTTGGTCACTCCGTCGGTCACCTCGGCGCTCGTGCTTTATGTTGTCGCCACGGTCCCTGGCTCTTGCCCCCGGTGACGTGGCGCCTGGTGAAGATGCACCGGGCGACGAAGCGCCCGGTGACGAGGGACTGGGGGGACGACGACCGCTTCCGGGCGACCGACCGGGTGAGCGACCGGGTGAGCGACCAGGTGAGCGACCAGGCGAGCGACTAGGAGACCCCGAATGGTCATTGCCTGACGGTCGATCCGGTCCCCCTCGATCCGGTCCCCCTCGATCCGGTCCCCCTCGATCAGACCCGGGTTGGTCAAACCCGTGTCGGTCGCTGCCGGATCGGTCGGTGCCGGATGGGTGGTCGAAGAGAATTTTTTTAACGAGTTGGTCGGTAGTGACGAGTGATTTGATGACGCGGGTCATCTTATCATAGTGAGCCGAGTCATAGCATTTTAGGATGTAATAGAGCACTTGACCTAGAGGTTGACTTTTTGTTATGGTGAAGGCGGATTGTATCTTGAGGCTGACAGCGTTAGTAAGTGCTCTAGATATTTCATGGGAGCTGGTTAATGTGGGCAATCCCACGACGGTCATGGCTGGGCGTAGTTCCACGATGTGTGCTTCACTGATTGGTCGTGCATTTTCCGCATTGACTCGGGTAATACGTCCTGTTGCCAGTCGATTCCTGAAGTCGCTGCCGTCTCCCACACCTTCTAAAGCCATACTCTTGTTCGCCATGAAACTGATTGTATCCACGAACGACGGCTTCAACTGCACAAGCGTGTGTCCGCCTGGGAATAATTCGTTTCGTAATGGCATCATCAATTCCACATCCGGCAACCTCTTCACCTCCACCGACCAACAACCCGGCATCCAAAATAAAGTACAGTCCGTGCGTAACTCAACCACAAACCACACCTCCTCCAAATGACCGCTACCGCAAGCCAAGAACATGTTCAGACCGAGGAATCTATGGCACAGGTGTGTGTGCCCCCCCAATGGTGCCCCCCCCACTGGTGTGTGCCCCCCCCCAATGGT
>NW_011645776.1:334739-362025 GCF_000223845.1 Gregarina niphandrodes | reverse complement strand
AATGGTGTGTGCCCCCCCCCCCAATGGTGTGTGTGTGCCCCAATGTGCCCCAATGGTGCCCCAATGGTGTGGAGTTATTACAGTCCGATGGCGGTGACAAGGATAGCGATATCTCTTTGGTTCCCGTAGCCTGTGTAGGCGCAAGTTGACGGGTTAAGGAAGAAATCATTGTTTCTGTTTTGAAGACGGACACTTCGGCCGAGGTCATAGGGACTGAGTTTTTGCGCGACGTTCGGTAGACTGTGTAGAGTGAGTGCTGAGAAGAGTGATTGGGTGCGTCCGAATTCATTGGTGAGGCAATAAGTAGAGTTGGTGGGAGCTGGGTTAAGACTAATGTGTCTGACCTGGAAGCCGGCGCATTTGGGTACAGGGTGCATAGAGAGTGCGAGGCGGAGATCAATACCAGCCCGAGCAGTATCTGAACCTTGTTTAAGAAGTCGGATGGGGAGGTCCATGACGGCCCTACCAGAGCCTGGGCGTAGGTTACAAATAGTGTTCACGACATCGATAAGTCTCAGTGTACAATGTCCCAAAGGCTTCCGGACGGTATGGAAGGCCTCTGAAGAAAAGACCTCACGGGGAACGGCCCCCTCTGTAGTATTTGGAGGACTATCACTACCTGACCAAAGACAAATAACAATTGAATGCTTCTCCAACCATTGTTGCAACGCTATGACATCATCTGGATCCGGTACTGCCCCCTTATTGATTAAGGGAACCAGTGACTCGTCGGGTGATGTTGATGGGTGATTATTTCGAAGTAGTAAACGACGTCGCGGTTTGTTGCTGAATAACGCCGTCGGTATATTTCGTAACGCCACGTTGGATGAACGAGTTATAGGTGAATGGGCCACTATGAACTCTTCCTGAACCCCTCGGGTCGGGGACTCTCGTCCAACAGGCGTTTCTCCAGCCAAGGTTGCCGGAGAGGAACCACGCAACATAGATCCCGGCAGCATACATCCCGGCAGCATACATCCCGGCGGCAACGGACTGTCGATCAAAGCAATGGTGTAATAAATCGGGCCTGTGACGGACAAATTGATGCCCGAAAAACTCTGTATTTTCACTGCTAAATGTGCCGGAGCCTTGCCTGTATCCATGTCCCCCAGTTTCTGCGTAAACGTAGGCTTCAAAGGAACTCCAATTGTGCCAGAAAGAACGGGCAACCCGCTGGTCTCACTCAGCCGCCGAGTCTGTCCCTTATCCCTAACACCCGGGGACGATTCAGGACTTCTCATGGACCCACTTGGCGAAGGCAGCCCACCACCGGTCTCATGTCCTCCCTTCTTCATAATCACATTTGAGAAACTTTCTTTCTCCACATTTAGGAATCGATAGCAAGGAAACACAGAGTATGCAAAACTTTCCCATTTCCCAGCTCGAGGCTTCGCTTGCAAAGTCAGTACAATGTCCATATAGGAAAATGTCTGTAGGGTGCCTCTCCACAAAAGTTGTCCGGGTTCGTCGTACTCCAAGAGGGTGGGACACTCTTTGTGTATTATAGCGCTCTTTGTCGGGAACCACTCACCGTCTTGGTAAGGGAAGTACCCTTCCTTTTTGCGGCATGAGAGGAGCACCTTGTAACTTTCGTACCTTTGTATCTCTCCGGTAACACAGTTTCTGAGGTCAATTGAACACTGCCCAAGACCAATCTGGAACGTGAAAAGTTCACTAAAATCAGCGACAAAGGACAGTTTGAAGCAGTGATCGTCGCTAGCCAACATAACATCGTTGTCGTTCAACCCGTTACCGCTACCTACAGCAGTATTTGCGCTCGTGATGCCAGTGAAGTCATTCGTATCTGTCTCTGCTGGTTGACGAATTGGCTTGGTCAGTTTTTTTTTCAGTGGTGGAATGTTAATATTCTGCGCTAATGTACTGTTGATGAGTTCGTCTAGAATGATCCGATGACGACCGACTTCCTCTTGAATGATGAAGTAGTTCTTCTGATAAATTATGATCTCTAGAAATTCGCGATGCAGGTCGGCGTAGTGGCCGCGCCAATCCAGATTCCATGTCCGGTTAACTGCCACGGTCTGTCCACGGGCGCAACGCATGCTGATGCTGGCAACTTGGTAATCGTCGTTCCGAAAGCCTGTGGACACAGGCACGTGTTTGTCGGTACTTGTTCGCACACACACGGTTTGACCTTGGACACCTAACCGGAATTCCAAAACATAGTTTGTGCCCCCGTCAGGTACGTTGGTGAACTCGAGCTGTGATAACTTTAGAACATAAGGTCGCATACCACTACCACCGTACCTCTTGTTCTCAAGATCTTGGCGCGCGAGCACACACAAATGCTCATACTCCTTCATGCTCACTACCGGCTGATATCGGGTAGCCACAATCTCCTCACCCCCACCACTCCGATGGAAAACACCCTCCAAATGCCGCCATGCCCCCCCTCGGCTCGACTCATCTTCAGCCAATAAATCCTCAGCATTCGTCATTCCCTGACATGCCACATCCCGCAATGCACCAACCGTCGTACTCACTGCCGTCTCCATCGACACCTCTTGGAAACACTAGACACACTACCGATCTCCTAATGGATACGTCTACTAACTATAAAGCACAGACTTCGCGCTTCTCTTCCTTCCAAGTTTTTTTACCAAGCCATATTCCCAGGTATTCCAAGGTATTCCAAGGTAATGGCAAGAGTACAGGCTACCCACCAGAGTACAAGGTAGAAGAGGAAACGCGGCATTGCCACAGAGAGTGGCAACCGGTTACCTGTGGTTCAAATTCAGCGGGTACTGGATTGGGCTACGAGCAGGATTTTTCCGAGCTCGCAGGCTGGGATTACGCCAGACTGTCTGTTTCGAGAAGGGGTGAAGAAGAATGAGACGGGAGGGGCCTGGAGAGGATGTGCCCGGCCACTGGCTGACCGGCCACTGGCTGTCCGGCCACTGGCTGAGGAATGGCGGGGTAAGGAATGGCCGTGATACATTATTAAAAAATTATGAAGTCGATCTATGCGGCTGAAGGAGTATCTCCGGGGCTTCTGACGCTCGTTTTAGCTTCTGGATTGGGTGAAGGATCGATTCAAATTGTCGACCACCATCCTGGTGGAATAAGAGAAGGACTAACGGTTGATACGGAGGTGGTTGATATTGAAATCAGTAACAACGGGAAAGAATCAATTGAAACTGAAAAAACGATCGGCGTCTCGGATTTGCAACTTCTGGAAGCGCCCGAACAACCAACAGGACGACCTAACGCTTGTGATAGTCGGTTGGCTGAGTGTCGGTCTGGTACTGTCCTTAATGAGTCGCTTGATCAGATCGAGATCATGACCCCGAATCAGCCATATCCCATAGTGGTTGGAGACGTTGTTTCTGCGAGCAACGCGGCGTATGAAACGTCAATTCCGGAAGGCATGTTAGGAACAGTAGGAATGATAGGAAAAGTAGGAATGATGGGGCCAACGGGAACTCGTAACACCTGCGTATCGACGTCAACAAGAACACCCTCTGGCCCCCCCCGGGGGACAGGAACATCCTCTGGCCCCCCCGGGGGGACAGGAACACCCTCGGTTGTAACGATTGGACCTGAACCATTTGCATCGAGAACCGCTGGATTTCGCTTCAATAGTCGGGACTGTCTTACTGGATTCGTGGGCAACCGTGAGTTTCGAATTCTAGGACGGATCGTGGAAGGCGTTCAGTCACTGGTCAGGTCGCTCCCCGATGTCCGTGAGGTACATGTTCCGTGTGTGATTGTGTTGAACCGCACGGATCGAAGCATAATCAATTTGGCCTACGACGTTAGCAATGGAACTTTCAAATCTACGGACCATAATGAGGTCGTAACCTTCTCGTCCGTCACTAATGAGGATGTTGAGCAAACCATTATATCTCTTCAGGATTTCAACTGTGGTTTCCTGGATGTGGCTGGATCGCTACTATATAGACAGCCTGTGGCTGCGTTGCTATAATATTTACGCGTTTCGCTACTTAGTTTTTATACTGCCAATTCATTCGCGCACGCGTGTGCAAACCGGTTTCGAACACGGTGGAAGATAATGTGGCTACTGGCATGTCTGCTGGGTAGCATTCTTGTAAGTCGTTTCTTGGTTGTTGATTTTGTGGCTGGTGCTGGCGGGTGTCTCGCTACGAATTTTCGGTTTCGTGTTTATCAAGCTTGACGCCTGTCGGTTTGACGCCTGTCGGTTTGACGCCTGTCGGTTTGACGCCTGTCGGTTTGACGCCTGTCGGTTTGACGCCTGTCAGTTTGGGAATCTGGACTTGGTTTGGTTGTTGGATAATTGTCTCTTTCTCCAGGTCCGTGGATATAGCGCTGTGTCTGATGGTTGGAATGAGCAGTTGGTGGGTGCGGCAAGAGGGAACAAGAAACCGGCGGACAGTGTGGACGACTGTGTAGAAAGTTTCCGGATGCAGATCGCAAAGATGGCGTATCGGATAAAGCCGGGCAATGCAGAGGACGGGTTGATGCAGCAGGTCCTGAGTCGGCTGCAGAACGTGGACAATCAGAAACTGGTGACCTCTGCTCACGCCACAGGGACTCTGGAGCGGGTATGCAATCTCCTGGAGCCCGACGATCTGGACTTAATGAGCGTTGCCACGAATTTATTTGTACAATATGTTGTTAAGTTGGTGGAGCAGGCTGCGAAGCTACAGCCATCCGAAATGGGCCCCGAGATGGCCGCTGACATGTTGCTGGTCTCACCGCTGCTCTGGGCAGACACCTTCAGTGCGGTCTATCCGTCCCTTGAGAAACACGTGTGTATTTTCTTCGCCACAGAAGACGCCTGCAAAATAGAACTCAGCGTCACCGAAGGTAAGGAACTCAGTTCCGTCGCCGATCGCAACTATTATTGGCATGACTGTGCCATTGACGTTGTCGAACTCAACCGCACACCCACCTCCAGGAACCAACCAACCACTTGGTCCAAACGTCAACAATTGGTCATCAAGAAATATGGAAATAAACTTAAGACCGCCTACCCCTGCCAGAGCGTCAGGTCCAACGCGCTCCGCATCATCAAAGAACCCACCCTCTACGCCACTCCGGGACCCGTGCACAGACCCCCCCCATACCAGCCCCCCCCTGTGCTCTCACAACCTGTCGCGGTTTCACAACCTATGGCCTACCAACAACCAATGGTATCCCAACAGCCAGTGACGTACCAACAGACAGTCCCATACCAACAGCCAGTCCCGTACCAACAGCCAGCGACGTATCAACAGCCTGTGACGTATCAACAACAACCGCCACAAGTCATTATCGAGGAGGTTGTTCGGGAGGTACCCGTTGTTCGGGAGGTCCCTGTTGTTCGAGAGGTCCCTGTTGTACATGAAACGCGACCGCAGTATATCCAGCCCGTCGTTGCGTCTCCGCCTGTGGCTCCGACCCCGCCCGTGGCGGTCGTGCAGCCCGTGGTTGTGCGTCAGGACTCGGCATATCATCGAGCCGAACCCGGAGTCACAATTGAGGTCGAGGCAAGCGACGCCGCCGTGACGCAGAGTACGGAAAACGGCTACCCGGTAATCACCATCAGCGTGCCGCCGAGTCCCACTGAGCTGCCCACACCGGCTCCGGTGGCACCAGCCGGTCCCACCATCGAGCAGGTCACCAAAATGATCCTGCAGACCATCATGCAGACCTACGGAACCACCACCACCACCACCACTCCTACTCCTCAATTCCCTTTCCAAATGCTCTTCCCAGGCTTCCCTAACAGTCTGCCCCCCGGCGTCCCCGTACCGATGCTGCTCCCGCCGACGGGCCCCTTCAACTTCGCACCCATGGGCGCCCCAGTAACGCTCAACGAGACCGTCCTGATTCCGCAACAAAGGGAGGACGGGACCTGGACTTACGACCTTAACCTGCAACAGAATAGCCAACGCAATCGCTCGGGTGGCAGTCCTGACGGTAGCTCAGGTGGCAACTCGGGAACCAGCTCGGCAGGAGGCAGTAGCACCGCGGGGGAAGACCTCTCGGGGGGCGACGGCACCTCGGGAGAATGGTTCTCCGAGTCGATGACCTCTACCTCCACCACTCCGACCCCGAAGCCGCCGCCATCCCGGTCGAACCGCAACGGCAGAACTTCGGACAGAGCGGGGGGCTCTGAACGCGGCTCGGATCGCGCGACTGAAGCGGGCAGTGAACATCGCAACGAACGTGCTCAGAAACAAAGCTCCAAGGGCGGCAAGAAGACCAAGGTCTTCCAAGGCATCTCGGTGTTGGAGTGTTACGACGACGACGAAAACTGCGTGGAAATCTTCCACGACCCCAACGCACAACTCCTGTCGCCCAATACCGCCCAACTCACACCTCAACTCACACCCCAGCTCTCGCCCAGTGCGCCGCTGCCCTTCACGCCCTTTGCTCCGGCTGCCAGCGCATCCTTCACTCCAGCTGCGACCACTCCTCTCTCACCGGTTCCGAATGCCCACTTCGCGGCCGTCACGAATTTGCACGAAGGACCCATCCAAGCGCCTGTTTTCTCCACGGCCCAGACGACCATCATTGGCCCCAGAACGACCGCTGGCTCTCGCCAGCCGGCGCCGGCGCCGGAACCCGAAGTCGTCTGGGAAGAAGCGCATGAAGCAGAACCATCTATTACGTTGGACTCCTCCAGTTGGCTGGACCCCTCCACATGGGTGGAGACGGCTCAGCGCCTGGACATGCCCGTGCGGCTGGAGATGCCCCTGCAGCCGACCACGCCCCAGCGACTGGAGTCGCCGCAGCGGCCAGAGTCACCCTTGCGACCGGAGACTCCGTTGCAACCGAACACGCCCCAGAGACCCGAGACGCCCCGGAAGCAGCAGGAACCTGTGGCCGAGTACCGAGCCCCTTCACGTGTGGAAGTGTCCGTCTACTCACCCACCACCACCGCCCGACCAACCACTGCGCCCCAGCGACTGGAGTCACCTCCCCGACCGGCGCCTTGGAACACTCGCTACTCGCGGACGCCGACTCCGTACGCCACCACCACCACCACCACGACTCGCGCCCGCGCCGCCGTGGGCTTGCCGGACTGTACCTTGGACGACGCTGACTGCCCCAAACATCACCACCACCACGACCGGCTACGGACCGTCGTCGAGGAACTCTTCCCCAACCTGCCCGTGGCGGATACCTCTCCCAACTCCGCCTCGACCGCGCCTGTCCGCAGTGCCGAGGAACAGTACAGCTGGAGCACGCCGGCGCCTCGTAGCCGCACACAGTGGAACACCGTACGGTCACCCACAGCCTCCAACGGCTGGATTCACAACGCCACCTGTCCTGCGGACTTCGACTACGAACTCACCATCCTCGAGGAAAAGGAGGCGGGCCTAGACGTCGACGGCGACCGCGAACGCCTGGAGCAGTATCTCATCAACAGCCGTCTACAGGAGGTCGTGGATACGTCCGACGTCGACGAGCCCGACGCCGTTGACTACCGTCGCAGCTTCCACGAAATGCTCGACCAACTCACCAAAGACCCGCCCGGCGCCACGACAAACGGTCCGGCGTTCTCGGGGGTAGTCCCCAATAGCAAAAGCCCCAAGCCGCCGCCGCCGTCGGCGGTCGTCGCCAAGGACTCCAGCCGGGCGATTGTTGGGGACGCAGCAGACGCCGTCGATGAAGTGCCGGTCTTCCGGCAAGTGGCCGGGCGACTGGACCAGATCGCGGACTTGCCGTGGATGCCCGCGTTGGGTGGAACGCTTAAGAAGCGTGTGATGAAAACGCTGGACCTCTTGGCGGGCGGGCCTTCTCTGGGCAGTGGTGGCTTGGCCTCGGCCGGTTTGGGCCTGGGTCTAGGTGGTCTGCTGGGCGGTTTCGGAGTAGAGGAGGCGCCGGCGGGGTTGCCTTCATTCCTGTCGACTGAGAGCGACGCCCGTGCACGGCTTGACGGGATGGGCTCATTATCGGTGTGCGAGCGACAGGGCGTAGTGGCATTGTGGCAGGAGGCTCGCTGGGGTGTGTTAGACGCAGCGATGCTGGACAGTTGGTACACGCGCACAGCGGACCGCGCACTCAAAGGCGTAGAGGCGAGTTGTGCGACACTCGGCCAGGTGCAGGCGGCCGCACTTTGGGAGCGACTAGGACGGATGCACTCGCTCTGGGACCACGAGGCTCGCGAATGTTATCTGGGTGCAGCGCAGTTAAGCGCCAGCTTGGACCGCTACATTGCGCGCGTGCGATCAGGTGTGCCCTGTTCTACACCCGACGAGACCGTCGAGTTCGGCGACGCCGCGCCCGAAACCTTCGCCGACTGCGCGTTCGAAGGCTACAAACGAGTTATCGCTGACATCGAGCCGCAGAAGGATGTACCCTCGGCAGAAATTGAACGCCTCGCCTCCGCCGTCGCACTCCAGTGCAGCTACCAAGATGAAGCAGGAGACGTGTCCGCTTTCCTCCTAGACGCGCTCCACACACGAGCCGTTGCAGCCGCAGCCGGTCGCGCTGCCTCAGCCCTCACTGTCAGCGAACGCCGAACTGCACTCTTCGCCAACTATCGACCCGTACACGCACGCATCGACGGTTACCTCCGATACTGCCTCAAACAGGGCACCTGCACTCCGAAACGCCTCATGACACAGGTATACACCACCGCACTTCCTTACCAAGGCTGTCTTGACGATGTGGAATGGAAGTCCGCTCTACTGCTCATCGTCGAACGCACTTTCCTCAAAGTCGCCAAACTCTCTCACAACGTCGTGCTCGGGGACGTCGTCTACAAACTCGGCGGCAAACCGCTCGAAGGCCTCTCCGCCCGAGTCAGCAACCGCGCACAACGCCTTGGTGTCCTGCCAAAACCAGACCTCGAAATCCGCGCCCGGGCTCCCTATGTCATGGATATCTTCAACCCCTTCGAGGACCAAAAGCTCGCAGGATACGCCGCCAATACCTACGACTTACCGAAAGCCGCCGAGGTCACCTCTATCCGCGAAGAAGGTGAACGCAAAATTTCACGCAAATTGCAAGAATTACCTGCCCACAACGTGGACCCGGTGTTTGCGATGGAGACGGAAGAGGTGGATAGCGTGGGAGCGGACAGCACCGAAGACGACCCCAGCTACTACCAGACCATGCCCACCACACCGCCAGGCACCAAATCGACCCGTCCGCCGAATTCGTCTGTCGTGCCGGCACCGGTTGCAGACTGGCACGATGAATGGGGCCATCCTGTGCCTCGTCACAACCCCGACCCGGATCCGGCCGCAGTAGGCATCCCGGATCTCATTTGGGACTTGCCCGAAGAGGAGTTGACCATGGCTCCAGAAGACGCGCAATGACCACCCATAACTCGTGAACACACTATCCGTTTAGGGCTCCGCTGGCGGCGTCAGTGCCGCGCGTATGGATTGTAACTTGGTGTACTTTTCATTCAAGGCGAGGAGTCTTGCCAATTCCACGTCAGGAAACTCATTTGCTAGCTGGGCCTTCACAGCTCGAAGGTTTTCGTCTAAAGCTTGGACACGTGCCCGCAGCGAGCGGAGAATGATGGCTGGATCCACACGGTTTTGCCGTTCAATTTTCCGCAGCATTTGCACTTGATGTTCCAGTGCTGCTTTGCGGTCTCGAAGACTCTCGAGCTCCATTTCTTCTGCCGGATCTATTTGGGGGGACTCACCTTTCCCCGGTCGCAGAGCAACAAACATGGCTACTTTGCCATACATCTTCCGCTCAATCAATCCGTCGTCTGCAAGCTCGGTGAGCGTCTGGAGCACAACCTTTTTGGAGAATCGCCCCCTTAGATTATCCACCACGTTCTGGACGTTGTAAGGACGCATCTGTAACATATCGTGTAACATAGCGCTGGCGCTTGCGACGGGGGTATGTCACGTGGACTCGGGCGGAGGGGAGTAGCCGGACGGTCCTCTACTCCGTCCGGCTACTCCGTCCGGGCGGGCGGACAAAGCCGGAAGGACAAGGGGGGAAGTGATAGAAGCGAGTTGACAGCTACCTGTTTCTGAAGGTAATCAAGAATTTCATTTGAGCGCATTAGATGAATCAAATCAGTTGTGTGTGCGTGTGCGCGCGCGCGCGAAATAAAAAGCGAATTACATGAAATCATCGTCGCTGTCATCGGCATATTCGGGCTCCATTTCGGCGAAGTCAACCTTGTACCGGAGGATACCTCCGAGGCCACCGAAGCCTTTCTGGAATTGAGATCCTTCTTGGGAAGCGGTCGTAACAAATTCCATTTCTGCGCCGAAATTTTGATAATTTTGTACCAGCCATTCGGCGAGGAGCATTCTTTCGACGACCTCTAAATCCCCTTGGCTTTCATGTTCTTTAAGTTTATCAGCAATGGTAGTCCTACCAGTAGGGTCAGCATCAATGTATAGAATTTTTTGTTCATTGGAAATAGTATCCTGTACGACAAGTCGTTCAGTAGTAAGATTCTCCCAGACAATAAGTATTTCAACACATCCCATTTCGAGTGCTTTGATAGTATCGTGAATTCCATAAATGTATTTTCCTGAGTCTGTTGCAACTTCGTCAAAGAACTGACATATAATCTTCTTTTCATGAACAAGTTTTACGTTGCTGAGGGTATCCTGACTGATCTCTATAGCCTGATTAAGACCATTCTCACCCCCGTATGCAATATCCACGATTTTAATAACCTTCAACGCCAGTCTAGGGTCCAACAAATCGGATTGAGCGAGCTCTGTTTTAAAATCTGCACTTCCTGCTAATATCAAACCGGTCACATTCGGCTTATCATTAGTAATAAATAGCGTAGTTGCTATCTCACCCACTCGTCGAACATAGTTATGACGCCGCTCCGTTCGCAATCGGGCAAAACGAACCGAAGACTGACCACCTCTTCGATGTTTTTTGGGTAAGTCAACACTGAACTTGTGTAGTACTTCCCGATTGTTACCTTGAACTGCTGCGAACAAACTACCACTACCATCCATTACAATGAATCCAAAACGGTCATTCGATTCTAACAACTCCATTAAAGGCTCCACATGGAACTTGCTGTCACATAAATACAGCGATGTGTTGACCGGCTTGAATGGCTCAAAATCAGTGTTAACCTTCTTCTCCTTACCATCCTCCGTTAACACAGTGCCGCAATATATAACCAAACCGTTAGGTGGGGTCCTGTTATATTTCTTCAGCTCTACAAAAGGCAACCCCATATAACCACCCTAGTCGACCAGAAGTGCACTTAACTTGGTTCCTGTGATGCGACTTGGTTCCCGTGATGCATACTTTGTTGAGTAGAGGAAATTGCGGAGAGTACGGATAGACGGTTAACACGGTTTTTGATGTTCGAAGCAGTACCATATTCTTCTGTAAGCATGCGGTTAATACGTGAAATATCATCCTTGGGTTTAATGACCAGAGAAATCATCGATGTTCCACTTCCACGGCTCTGTCCCAGCTGCTTTATGAGTCTCTTAATCTTCCATTGCTCAACATTTTCATCGTCTGCGTTCGAGGACATCCTTGCCCTAGCCCTGCAAAAATAAATACACCCCAGACCAAACAAAGTTCTGTCCCTCCAACCCCACCAACCAAAACCCCACCCCACCAACCAAACCCCCATCAAATCTATTTTGGTGTGCTTCCTGCGATGACATGACCATCACTCATTGACAAGACTCGCATTTACACCCACACCCACCACTGGGAAGAAGAGGTTATGGATAGGACGATAATCAAGACCGACTAGAGTAGGTACATTCTGATCCACATCCACATCCCAAGTTGCGTGGCGCGGGACGGGGGTGCAAATTTCGCCCGCGGCAAAATGACTGACGCGGATGTGGCGGCGAATATAAATATGGACGAGTGGGCCGATTTGTACACCCATACTTCGGAGCCTGCGGGTGAGGTCGCTTGTATCACGGCCGAAGACTTGAAAGACGAGCATCGTCGGAAGCATTTGCTCTCATTTCGTGAATCGATGATGCAATGGAAGAACTTCGAAACGGAGGTGGCCGAGGTCGCACCAGAGGTAAAAGCCTTTTGTCGACGACTTCTCACCGACCACAACATCACCACTGGCAACCAGCTTGAGAAGGCGATGAAAAATATCAGGAAGGACCTCAAAGTGCACCCGAGCAAGGCGCAACTAGCTATCGCTATCAAACTTCTTCTGCATGAACGCTGCCCATGCCAGGCCCCAGACCAAGAAAAAAGCTTGGATCTAGAAAGAAGCTTGGATCTAGAAAGAAGCTTGGACCTAGAAAGAAGCTTGGACCTAGAAAGAAGCTTGGACCTAGAAAGAAGCTTGGACCTAGAAAGAAGCTTGGACCTAGAAAGAAGCTTGGACCTAGAAAGAAGCTTGGACCTAGATGAGACCACGGTTCCGTTAGCAGTTCCGGAAAAAGCCACGATTCCAGATTGTGACAAGTCCCTGACGTTGCAGAGCTGTGGTTGCGGTTTGTTCAAGAAGAGTCTGGAGTTAGAACAGTTGCTGCTACGACGAGCGGTACGTACGAGTAGTGGTGTTGCAGTTATCACTGTGTTGACTTCACCCGGTAAGTTCAGTTGTCCGCATGATTGTTATTACTGTCCAAATGAGCCTGGTCAGCCTCGAAGTTATTTGTCGACAGAGCCGGCTGTTTTGCGAGCTAATCAGTGTGGATGGGATGCTGCCGTGCAATTTTGGGATCGTGCTCGGACCCTACATAAGAACGGTCATATCATTGACAAGATTGAAATCCTCGTATTGGGAGGTACTTGGAGTGGCTACAAACAATCATACCAGGAGGAGTTTTGCCGAGACCTGTTTTACGCCGCAAATATGTTCCAGGACTTTTTAGCTGCTGAAGCCGAAATGCTGGTAACAGACAAGGAGGTGGCACACAAGGAGGTGGCACACAAGGAGGTGGCACACAAGGAGGTGGCACACAAGGAGGTGGCACACAAGGAGGTGGCACACAAGGAGGTGGCACACAAGGAGGTGGCACACAAGGAGGTGGCACACAAGGAGGTGGCCGCTACGATGGGTGCGGATGTCGCTACGATGGGTGCGGATGTCGCTACGATGGGTTGCGGTACGGCCGGGAAGAAAGCATATCTGTCTCCAGTATTCCAGGTGCCGAAAAGTTTCCGAGACCGACTGTCGTTGGAGGAGGAGCAGGAGATTAATGAGTCTTGTTCAGTGAAAGTGATTGGGTTGACTTTGGAGACACGTCCGGACTTTATTACAGCGGAAGAGATCAAGCGGTTACGATACTATGGATGCACTCGTGTGCAGTTAGGTGTGCAGCATACAGATGAGTCGATTTTATTAGGTATCAATCGAGGACATGGTGTGGCTGATGTAAAGCGAGCGTTAGCGCTGTTGAAGAACAGTTGCTACAAGGTGGATATTCATCTGATGCCGGATCTCCCTGGTAGTAGCGTGAGGATAGACGAGTTGATGTTTGACCGTGTAATCCAAGATCCGGAATTGCAGGCTGATCAGTGGAAGATTTATCCGTGCGAGGTTACTCCATTTACCACCATTTCCGAGTGGTACAAAGAGGGACTTTATTGTCCTTACAGCGAGGGTGAAGAGGGGCAGAAAGATTTGATTGAACTCATATTAAAAGTTAAGAAAAGAATTCACCCCTGGATACGACTCAACCGCATCATCAGAGACATCCCCAACCAGTCCATCATCGCCGGGAACAATATGACTAACCTGAGACAAATCATTGGCGTTGTAACCAAACGGCACGGATGGTCCTGCTCTTGTATGAGATGCCGCGAAGTTAGACAACAACAAATACAAGACGTCCAACTAGTCATTCGGGCATACAACGGAGGCAACAGTGCAATGGAGTACTTTATCTCATTCGAGAGCAAAGATCGCCAACACCTCGCCGGCTTCTTGCGACTCCGGGTACCCAATTTTGCTGCTTCCGGTAGCACAGACACCGAATCGACTCTGCGAGCAAGCGGAAACAACCTTACAAGCGACAACAACCTTACAAGCGACGGACAGGAGTACAATGGAACGGTCAAATCGCCTTACGAAGTGTTAAATCATCGTTGCGCAATGATCAGAGAACTCCACGTCTACGGTATGCTCGTCTCAACCACGGAAAACAAAAACGCTGGGGACAATCGAGCGCAGCACTCCGGATACGGCTCAGCTTTGATGCATGCCGCCGAGGTCCTCGCTCTCAGTAAAGGCGCCGAGCGGCTCGCCATCATCGCTGGCATCGGCACCCGAAATTATTACCGCCGACTAGGTTACCAAGTAAAGGATACGTACATGGTGAAGGACGTGGGTTCGGACATGCTTAAAAAACAAGTTTACGAGACATTCCTGAATAATCCGAGATTTTCAGACACGCGCGTGCTGGAAATCGAACACATTTCCCTGGCCGACCTTCCGTCAGTCAGGACCGTTGAAATCGATAGGAACTTGATCTCTGGCGGAGAAGAGGTGAAAACAGCTTCTCCCGACAGAGCATTGCTAAAACATTGGGTTGAAAAGATCAATATAACTTTCCTTGACGACTTTGTTCACCAGTCTCCGTCCCGACGGAGATTGAGCACCGACAGCCCGATTCCGTTGAGTGTGCTAAACCGCCGCGGGAACCGAACCCCGGATTTAGAAGCCCAGAGGCCGTCTCCTTTTGAGCAGAAAAATTCGGCCATGAGCGACAGCGGCAAGAAACTACCTGAACGACGAGAGCGTGTGGAGGAGGACCCGGACGACTTTGCTCCGGTGCAGCCCCCTACCTGGACGTCGTCCATCAGCAACTGGGTCGCAGAGAACCCGCTGCTTGTGGCCTCGATCGCGGCGGGATCTATATTGTTGCTCCGAAGCTTGAAGAAGTGACATTTTTATTGCACAGAACGAAACATGAGATCCCAAACGAAGTGAGAGTGGGTTGCCGCTTCAGGGTCACCGCTGCCGCTTCAGGGCCACCGCTGCTGGGGAGAAGACGAATAACCGCACTTCTACCAACACCCGAGTAGAACGGCACAAAATAACCCTGCCAGATAGATGGTTGTGCACGTTTACCCTGGCTGGGACTAAAACTTATATTGCTCTATTGGTGAGGCTACTCCATTGAGAAACTGCCTAATTTTCTGCCCGCCACGCTGCCCGCCCCATACCGCCATGCGTCCGCTGACTATATTGCTTCGGGAGGTGGTGGGCCGGCGGCGGTAGCCGGTCTGTGATCGGCGGCGAACGCGCCGGCAGCGGCAGGTCGCGAGTAGAGCACAGCGGTGGGATGGTTGGGGACCATCCAGTCCTCGCGGACGCAGCAGTATACGGGGTAGGGGTAGGCTGGGTAGCCGGCAGGGCCGGGACCAGCAGGACCGGGATAGCCACCCATGCCCATTACCACCGGCTGCAGCTGTCCGATCGCGGGGTCCTTTGGCGCGAACTCGACGGGCGCGTAAGCCACTTCGCCGTAGCCGCCGAAAGGGTAACTCACGGGCGCTGCTAAACAATCGTTGTAAGACATGGCCATCCGCGGCCCCCAAACCGGTGGATTGAAACAACTACTCGCGGAGTGAATCAAGGCACCGTCAATCGCCTCCAATGATGCCCCAATCGCTGAGTCCTTCATCTGCGGAGGCGGCGGCGCCACCGGCACTGCCTCACCCTTAGGCGTAAACGAATTCGCGTTCGGGTTGAACTGGAAACTGTCCTCGCGCCGCGACGCTACGGGACTTCCACTCTCCACCACCGTCGGCGTCCGCCCCGGCGGCGCTGAAGGCGTCTCCGCCACTGCCTCCTCTTTCTTCGCCGGCGCCGCAGCCGGTGCTGACCCACTCATTGTCGGCGAAGTCCACCCTTTCCTACCACACAAAACCTAATGGAAGGGAAGGCCGACAGGGGGGGGGTGAGATTACTTTTCCATTTTGCTTTGTATGGTTTTCGCACACTTGCTGAACTCTTCGAGCAGTTTGATGCGGCTCTGGGGCTCCTTGTCCGCGCTAACTCGTCCCCAGACACCGTTGCGCGAGACGGCGCCTCGTTTGATCGGTTCGAGGTTAAGTGCGTTGATGTTGTCTTTCGGCAGCCGTCGGTCAAGCGTTCGAAACACGGCGGCGTGTTTCGGTCGCACTTCGTGGGGCGGTTCGTGAAGGGCGGTACTGTCCCGTTTGGTCCGGCGTTTTTCCGAGTTGCGAGAAGAGCCATCCACCGCGGCGCCGGCGTGTCTCGGGTCGCCGCGGGGATTGTCCGGCCCCCCTCGGGGGTTATCCGGAGCACCGCGAGGGTTATCAGGACCTTTGTGGGGGTTACCTGGGCCGCCACGGGCATTGTCGGGGCCTCGGCCGTGGTCGGGCCCAACACCTCGACCATGAGGCGCGTTATCACCGGAACCAGCACCTCTCGCATTGTCGGGACCGCCGCGCGCATTATCGGGGTTGCTTCGGAGATTGTCAACGCCGCTACGGGTGTCATTGGCCATACTGCCTCGCACTTTGTAGCCGCCAGTGCCGGCGACAGCGGAGAACTTCTTTTCTTCGTCCTGCTCGTTTTCGTCTTCGTCTCTGTGGCGACCACCATTCATTTCGGCGGCAATTTCAGCGGCCTTCCGCTGGACGTCTTCGGGGATATCTTTGACGTTAAGTTGCGTGGTGTAGAGCTCTTCGTCGTAGGTGGTTTTAACGCCGAACATACGGCTGTTCTCTTCGAATTGGTTCCAGGGCTGCGGCTCGTCTCCAAGGCCGACCCACTCCTTGGCGTCGTCTTCACCGTTGGATCCGACGTTGGTCTCATCAACCCATTTCTTCAAAACCTTCTCTTTGCTAGCGCACTCGGTGCCACTGATCTGCGTGTCCGTCTGAAATGCACCGACCGCCGGCAACTTACCGCGCTTCTTCTGATCCACAATCGTGCCCGTCAACCCCTGGATATCGCGCCATGTTATCGCCAGCAACTCATACACCGCACTCGACGGGTTGGTCGTACTTGGCCGCCGCTGCGCGCGCCGCAGCCACAACATCGGTGAGTCCAACTTCACCAACTTTTCAAAACGACCTTCTTGTTGTCGCCGCCCACGACGACCAACAATTGTTCGCCAACCTTCCTCCGTTGGGGTAGACGCGCGCACATAACGCATGCCCCGACTCAATTCCTCACCTGATAAAGGCAATTCGCCCCATTCCGACGGATACAGCGCTTGATTGCCTACAGCGCACACGTGTGCTCAAGAAATTGCGCAAAATGACGAAAGCCAAAAGCGCCAGGAAAGGGCAGCGGAAACGGGAAAAGAACCCAATCACGAGTGAGAGGAAGCCGGTCGGAAATGAGGGGAGGCCGGAATGACTGTTGGGAAATGATTGTAGGGAGTGGGGGAATGATAGTCGGGAATGGTTACCATGAATTGCCAGGATGCCTCTGATTACTGCGCCGTCCCTGATGAATACCTCTATCCTGGTACCAGCGAGCTTACTAAAACACTTTGCTCTTCTGGCTGATATAGGCGGAGATACGGGCTTTGCTGACGCTGTGGACGAAGCGGAGTCCGACTCCAGACCCACTGCGAACATGCCCATCATGCCAAATTAAATGAAAAAAAGTGCTTGGCCCCCAATCTGAACGCATCTCAAAGCGCCCCACACCAGGGACCTACCAAGAACCTCATCGACGAGTAGCTGCCAAAGAGTGCGTTGAACCACCGCCAAAGAGTGCGTTGAACCACCGCCAAAGAGTGCGTTGAACCACCGCCAAAGAGTGCGTTGAACCACCGCCAAAGAGTGTGTTGAAATGTTCTCCAGACGACTTAGTAGAAAATCTGATTGTAGAATCATGTTCAGCTGTAGAAAGTTGATGGTAAGAAGGGTAATAAGGTTGTCGGCAAGAAGAGTTGTAAGGTTGTCGGTAAGAAGGGTAGGGAGGCTGGTGATGTAGGGTGTTAGGCCTGGTCGGGTTTGTTCCTGAGTCTGGAGGGAGTGTATTTTTGTGCATGTTGTGTGGCGAATTTTCGGAAGCTGACATTGCCAGAGTTGGCCATTTCTTCTCCAAGTTGTTCTAGGCGCTTTTCACAGAAGGCCTTGGCCCCGACTGCTACGCCTGGTTCGGTTGGTTCACCATAGGCGTCCGTTCTGACACAGAGTGCAATTTTGTTGGCAATGACTCTAGACATTTTCCCCTTGATCTTGGGAGGGGCTTGGCCGACCACCTTTGCGTGGTAGACAAGCCCGTATTTGGGTGTGTTGGATCTCGTTTTGAGAGCTCTGAAAAGAGCCTTTTCAGCGCCCAGAATTTGCACGGTCGAAGCGGGTTGTTTGGCAAGCCCGGAGAGAGAGCCGGCTTGGGCCAATAGCTTGGCACCGAGAATCTCTCCTACGAGGTAAGTGAGGTTGGGTGCTATAGCCTCCATACGCTTCTTTAAGTAGTCGGTTAGTTCTTCCCTATACTGATAGATGGCAAGCACTCGATTCGCGACCTCATTAATGCATGCCAAATCTTCATCGACCAGGTCTGAGCCCATGGATGTTTCGGCAGCATTCCGCAACTGTGTCTCCACCTCATCACTCAGCTCACAGTCATTGAAACTATCCACAGTCTTGACGTTCGTCCGGTACCCAATTTTCAGCACACACTTCGCAAAGGCCTGATTGCTATCCACGATCTTCAACAACTCCGGGAAATGGAACCCGTACCACTCCTTTAGTCGCATCGCCAGGTTGTTGGCCTCCTTATCCAAGTCCTCCAACAGACCCACGGCCTGAATGATCATCACGTCCACCTTCTCCGGGGAGAACTTCAACTTGAAGCGAGACAACGAATGAGACAATGACATTCCCATTGCCGTGCTATCATCCAAATCTGCCACTAGCTCACTCATGTACTCGCGAACCGTCCGGAATATCTCATGCACCGTCGGACTCAGCACCACCTGAATATCAAACTTCTTCTTGATATTACCAGCAAGCACTTTATCCCACACAGCCAGCGTCACATCGTCACCTTTCTTGCGCAACGACTTCTTCAAAAACGACTTCAACACTGAACCAATCGCCCCTTCCTGGATCTTTATCGCCTCTTCCGTGGCCTCCTTCATATCTTTAAAACGCCGGAAAGATTCCAATCGAATCCTACGACACAACTATAATGTAGCCACTACACAAACAGACCCTCCCCCTCACAGCTACCAGTCACTGTCACTGTCACAGCTACCACACTGCTATTAGTCACTAGCGCAGCTACAAATGGCACCTTTCCCAGACACATTCTTAGTAAAGTCACTCACGAGTCTTTCGTTGACACAGCATCCTTAAACCTGTCTCTTATGTCTTCCGGGGTAACCTCCAGCAAGGAATCCTTTGCCATCTTAAAGAGGCCATACCCTTGAGGAGTTTCGGCCAGAAGGTACACCATTGAAATAAAAAATGCCCTCTCAGCATTTATCCATGCCGCCGAAATTTACGCTTGCCGAGATCTCTCACGGCCTTTCTCTCACGGACACTCTCTCACGAACTGCACAAAAGCACTGTGAACAAGGACAAGAGGTTTTGGGTAGAGAGCTAGGGGATCTGGGCAAAGGCTTTGGGACTGTCACTTGTAGGACGGAAGATTGGCTGCAGCGGTGGATCGGGCTGGTCTGAAGGTCTGCCTGGAAGGTCGAACCCCATGTCGAGTCCTAACGTTTTTTTCTGACACTAACATGTTGAGGTTAAACACGTTAAGGAAACTTCAGCCAATCCTGACCCAAATATGAAGGGACCCAAATATGAAGGAACTCCGGTATCGGATTTCATTCTGGTTTCTCTCATGCTTCTGAATTGAGGATGCGTTGGAGTAGGTCTAGTTCCTCGCCCTCCTTGACCACGTAGGCGTTGAGGTCAATGGCTTTGTTTGCTTCCGCAGTGGTGCATCGTATCTTGATGTTAGTTTCGTCAATTTCCCGCGCACTCGTCTCGCTATCTTCGTCATAGTCGGCTCCAACATACCCGTCTGCAGCACATCCGTCTCCTCCACTCCTAAGGGGGTCTGCGCCGTCTTCATTCATCTTCCAGTCCAATTCCCGACCCCAGTCCCGGCCAATGCTAATTTCAGTTTCATCACGTCTGCGCACGTTCACTCCAGCAACCGACATACCACCAGACGTCTCTTCCCCATCCAGTCGCGTTGTCCGTCGTTTGAAGAGACGATCGTATACCGCTTGGTCCCTCTCGGCCAACTGTTCTCGTAATAAAGCAGCGGCCGCTGCTTCGTCACCTTCTTCTTCCGCGATCTTCGCTTCATCGAACTCGAACATACCCAACACCTCATCCACCTCACCATCAGACACATCCTCCGAACCACCCCCTTTCCCATCCCCATCCTCAACCTCCACGTCGCTCTCCACGAAACGCCCTCCCGACCCTCGGGCACCACCAACCCGGGCGTCTGCCGCAAGCGCCTCACGCATCCGCCTCTTCAACCGCTCCGCCGCCGCGCGCCTCTGCGTCTCGCGCTCCGCCACCGCCTGTGCTTCCGCTTCCTCCTCAACTGCGTCTTGCCCCCGTGCTTCCACTTCCTCCTCCCCCGATACCTCCTCCCCCGATACCTCCTCCCCCGATACCTCCTCCCCCGATACCTCCTCCACCGATACATCCTTCCCCGCTAGCTCTATCTCTGCCTCCTTCTGTCCGCCGATCAAGCCTTGGTCGCGAGAAACGCGTTCGATTCCCCCCTCCGAGTCTGAACAGAAGACACCCGTCTTCGGGTGCCGTCCGGGTCGCCGGGCCATGATGGCACCGGCCGCTGGCTCGCCGTCTCCCGTCTCCGTCTGCCTGGGTTCACCCGCCTTCGCCACTTCGCCCGCCTTCATGGCTTCGCCGGCCTTCGTCTCCTCGGCCGCCTGCGTGGCTTCACCTTTCGGGTCGCCGTCGCCCGATTCGGACACCAGGTCGTCTTCGCTGCTGCCGTCACCGTCCCCTTCGTCGTCCCCCTCCTCGTCGTGCTCAGAGGCAGAGGCACTCGCTGACGCACTTTCCGCCTCCCGCACTCCACAAAGAATTTCCTCCGCCACCTCCGCAAACGAGTGCCGCACAAACCTGTCGAACGTAGGACAACGTGTGGTGGGACGGAGTGTGTGCTATGTCGTGTTGTATGGATGCTGGGGGAACCAGAGTGGTTGGGCGGAACCAGGGTGGGCGGGGGGGAACCCGGGTTGGGGGTGCTTGTTACTGCTTGATTTCGATTCCATGCGAGTCAGTCACCAGGAGACAGGCTGGGAGAGGGTAGGTGGCAAGGTTGGAAGTTTCGAGTAGTTTGTT
This sequence comes from Gregarina niphandrodes, assembly GCF_000223845.1. Classification (NCBI taxonomy): domain Eukaryota; phylum Apicomplexa; class Conoidasida; order Eugregarinorida; family Gregarinidae; genus Gregarina; species Gregarina niphandrodes. Next base: position 340,869 of record NW_011645776.1, on the reverse strand, counting down.
GATAACGGCTTGCCTGGAGGTCCCGATCTGGGGTAGTGCCCACTCGACGATGGCCCGACGTTTGAGCCGCAATTCGCGCTCCAGAGCGTCAACACGAGCACCAGTATCCCGGTCGCTGACAAGTGTCTCCATTCGTTGCTGTTTGGCAGGAGGGTACGGGAAAGGGGGTTTGCCGGTAGTCTGCGTTCCGGTAGTCTGCGTTCCGGTAGTCTGCGTTCCGGTAATCTGCGTTCCGGTAATCTGCGTTCCAGTAGTCTGCGGTCTGGTGGTAGGCGGTTCGGGTGTGGGTTGCGAGGAAGGCGGGTCTTGAGAGGCAGGTGCGGGGGCCGAGGCAGGTGCGTCAGTCTGCAGGGTTTCCCGGGCGGGAGGAAACACGCAGGAGTTGACCCAGAGTGTCTTGATGGCATTGGTGGTGTCGAAGAGATGGCCAGTGCGCACATACAGAGGCCAGTCTACAAGGGCATAATCTTCATTATATTCGGGCAAAGAGTCGACGGAGTCACGAGTCCATCGAGGGATGCCCTTGCTGAGAAGTACCATAGCAGTACGTAGTGTCAGAAGTTCATTCCGTTTTCTCACCTTGTCTCGGATACGCTGGTCCCTCTTTAATTGATGCAGGAAGTGCTCTTTACGAAGTCTTATCTCCTCTTCTCGAGCCTGCAAATCACCCCTAACTGCGTTCTCATCCGTTCCGTTTACGAAGAGCGAATCCAAGTCCTCCGCTTCAGAGTCCTTTTTATTCCTGCGCTTGCGACCACCCCCTTCCTCCGGACCAACCCCCGATAAGGCCGTCTGAGACTCCGCTTGGAACCAATCTTTGAACAACCGGTCACGGTCGTCGTCATCGTCACTACTTTCCTTCTTCCGCCGCTTCCGCGTACCACCACCCTCCTTCGCCCGACGCTTCCTCTTCGCACCCCCCGCCTCACCTTCGTCACTAACTACTTTATCTATTGAAGAATCTTGCTTCCACGAAGACTGCGCCGGAGAACGCACATCCGGCGACGAAGGCGGCTCCGAATCCTCGCCAAACAACATTTCATCGCCTACATCTACTGTCTGTCACCAACCACACGACCGACGGCCGCGTGAGTGGACGTGTGTTGAAGTCACGGGCGGGACTGCAAGTTGTGCTGTTTTACCTGGTGGGCCGGATGAGGACATGAAAAGTCGTTGGCGGGAAAAAAAGTCTTCAAAGGCGACTCCCATCGAGGGGATGGGAGTCGCCTTTACGAGAGTCACATCCCGAAGGTCCACTCGGAGGGTGCTGCATCCGTAGGACCCTACAGATCCGATGTTTCGGCGGGTACTGGGTCGTCCTCAACGTGGGTTGGTGCGGAGTTGCCTTGATCTTTCAGATCGTCGTCATTTTCATCTGAGCGGTGGTTTGTATTGACACTGCCGTTTTCACCGGCATGTTCGTTTTCACCGACATGGTTGGGGCGTCCTTCGTGGATGTCTGACGCATCGGCCACGAGAGGGCCAGGGCTGACGGAGGGTTTGCTTGCGGCCAGGAGGACGGGTTTGATGTCGAGTACGGTGATGTCTGGCGGCTGGTCGGTGCTGAGGCTTTCGAAACCGCCTGCGATGGTTTCTTTGTCCGGTCCACCATCGGTTCTGAGTAGGACGTCACCCAACAATTCGTGGACCAAACGCTCCGCTATCTCGGTCTCTGCTGTTTGATTAGCGGCTGTTGGGTTAGCAGCTGTCTGGGCTGTTTCTATGGGATGTCCTGCCTCTGCTTCGGCCGGTTTAGTCTCAGGTGCCTCTTCCTCTACGGCCTGCACGAGGATGAAGTCTGGCTGCGGGGCAGGAGAAGGTGAGCGCATGGGAGAAGCTGAGCGGATGGGAGAAGGTGAGCGCATGGGAGAAGCTGAGCGGATGGGAGAAGCTGAGCGGATAGGAACGTCTACTGCCGTGTCTAGGATTATCAGAGTTGCGTCATCCGACTGAGCATGACTTTTCTTTTTTTTCTTTTTGTGCTTGCGCTCCGCCTGTTCTGTCTGCTCCTTGACTTCTTCGCGTACCTCTGCATGGAGCTGTCGTATGGTGTCTTGCTCTCCTTGTTTGGCTGCTTCATGTTTAAGTTCTTGTTCAAGTTCGTGCATAGCCTTAGCTTGGCGTTTTTGTTCAGCCACCTTTCGTTCCCACTCGGCACGGACAACCGCTTGTTCGTCTCGGGCGCGTTCTAGTGCCTGCTGTAACATGACAGCGTTTCCTATGTCCGTCTGCGCCTCAGCATAGCGACTATGCGCCTCGGCGGCACACCTTTCCCACTCCGTCAGGATGGCGTCAAATCGTGCCGCGTCAGCCACCGCCTGGTTTTCAAGAGCCTCTGTCTTCTTCAACTCCTCAAGAGCTAACCGCTTACACTCCCCAATCTTCCGTTCCAGGAATAACACATGTTCATCTACTGCCGCCTCTCTCGCCCTGATCTCCGCTAACGGCCTCGATTGACCGCCCATCGTACCAGTGCCCACCACCACCTGACCACCCTGGTGACCACCCTGGTGACCACCCTGGTGACCACCCACAGGATATCCAATGGCCACACGGTCCGTCCTGGTCGCACCATCAACCACACCATGGCTGATTTGAGTCATCTGCGGCAGATGCCAACCTAACACGGGGACGGAGGCGCTGCCGAGCAAGCCGCCAGCGAAAGGGCCACCAACTCCTCGGGCTGCCATTCCTCGGTTAGTCATTGCTCTCGGGATGGTTTGTGGCTTGAAGAATCGACTGAGGAAGTTGCGGAATGGTGTACGCCGTTCCGTGCTCCTATTTGCTGTGCTCCTATTTGCTGTGCTCCTGGTTAATTTATTCCGAGCTTGTTCCGGAAGGGCTTGGATGACGGGTGCCCTAAAGCGTTCATAGCATTGGAGTCCATCGAAACTGGGTTTCAAGCTAGGCGGAGTGTAGAGCATGCAGACCATAGGTTGCCTGTTTGTCGTAAGTTCTTGTCGAGTCGGCAGATGGGGACCGACCATGAGCATGGAGGTTAGGGAACCGAGTCCGGGTGCTCGCGGAGCACCGGTTAAAGGTGAAGATGTTTGTTCCGAAACCCGATCTTGGGAGGAGGCGTCTTCGAAGATGCTGGAGTTGTGAGTCGTATCCCGGGTCGAGGCCGAGTCTCGACCGGTCGAGGGCTTGAGTCTGTTCTCCGTCTCGATCGACCTGGTATTCGTCCCCGGGCCGGACGCACGCCACAGCTCATTGAAGAGACCTATTGCCTGTTCCGTCCTCAACTGCGTTCCATCCGGACTGTGTTTGTTAGACTTCATTGCATGCGACTGAGGGGCAAGACATCCGGGCACAAGGGAGAGAATGGAGAGTGTAGGGAGCGAATGGGAGTGTAGGAACTTACATGGCGGACGTGTGGTAGAGAAGAGGGGCGGAAGAACGGAGTGGTCGCAGGGGGGAATGCGTGGGCGCCATGACAGAGGAGAGGCCTGGGACAAAGGGTGCTTCGGTAAAACTCTGCCTGAGGCAGTCGCGGGAATGGACGCTGAGACAGTGGGCGGAGTGTTGACACGCACAAGCGTTAAGAACAAAAATTCTAGTTGTGGAAGGTAGTGGGTCTTCTGGCCTGGAACTTCGTGCGTCTGTTCTTGTTGCAGAGAGGAAGTCTCTTGACATGGGGGAACTTGAGGTCCGCAGGGAGGAGCTGGAGAATCTGGGGGCGCTTAACCTCCTCCTCAGTGAGCTCCTTAATCTTCAGGACCTGGATGGACCTGCCCTGGGCGCGATGGCGGCCCGCCATTTCGCTATACATCTGGGAAAGCGCGCCGGCCTTGGTGATGTCTCTGAACTCCTTGTACATGTTTATAGTGCAGGTACGGGAGTCGTATCTGAGCCAAATGCCGTAGTTCTTGACGGCGTCGGTCTCCTCCTCAGGTTTAACCTCTACGTCCAGAATTTCACCGCGGTTCTTCTTCACTCCATGCAGGCGCTTGCGGAAGTACCAGTAGCGCGACTTGGCAACCACAGAGTCGCGGGCGAAAATGGTCATGCGGTATACGGCGGGCTCCGGCTCACGCTCCGTAGGCAGCGCTCGGCCAGAAACAACGAATTGCTTCAACTAAAACGAAGGCATTTCATTTAGCACACACGTGTGTGCTGGCCGGGTTTTTAGACAAATTTCTTACGCGCATCTGCATCGACTTGTCGGCCACAATAGTTCCCACCATCTTGACAACAAACTTCCGCAACAATTTTTTTCAGGCCGGAATATGTGTTTTGTCATGTCTACCACGCTCCTAGTATTGGAAGCAGCCAGTTTACGAGTTAAGGAAGCCGAGAGCCTGTGTCCGCAGGTTAAGCGGCTTGTGGCGGAGGAAGTCGTGCCTCAGGTGCAATTCTCTACGCCCCGGCCAACCATTTCGGAATTGTCAGGAACGCAGTCCGCAACAGTCATCGCTCCTTCAGAGCTGCCGACTTCCCTCGACCTGGGAGAGCTGGATCTGGGAGGCCTGGGAGAGTTGGGTGATGTGGCGCTCGATACCAGAGACCCGCCGTGGGTCGCTACACTGACGGAAATAATGTCCGACATCGACTCAATATTATCGGCAGTTGGATTAGGAGGGCAAAGTGACACGGGGCAAAGTGACACGGGGCAAAACGATACGGGACAAAGCACTACTGGCACTAGCACTGAAAACGGTTCCCGTCCCGCGAGTACATTGGCTTCTCGGGGTGCGGATGTGTTGTCTAGAATGTTGGTTGCGAAAGAAAAAGTGGAAACTGTGGCCAGCGTGATGGTTTTATCAACCAAAGCTTTGGCAGGGGGACACACAGCGTACCGGGCATTGCGTAGGTTGCACACGTTGCTTGGTAATCCGTTCGGTGCTTACACTATGAGAAAACTTCAGTTGGGAACCTTGCTTCAATTCTTAATTCGACGACAGGCCACGCCAGACCTGCTCCGGGGACTGGCTCTCTCGCTGGAGACCAATCTCAGTCACTTACCCGCTGCGGTGCAGCTCGTGGATCCCAGCACCGGGTCTTATTACCACATGGATGTGTAAGTACCTATACATACCGCTTCCGCAAGTCGCAGCGTACCTGTTTGACTTGTGGTTAGAATGTCCCAAAAGAGTACATGATGCATTGTTTACCGTTCCTCACTTGACTACCGTTCCTCACTTGACTACCGTTCCTCACTTGACTACCGTTCCTCACTTGACTACCGTTCCTCACTTGACTACCGTTCCTCACTTGACTACCGTTCCTCAATTCCCTACCGTTCCTCTATTCCCTACCGTTCCTCAATTCCTCAATGGCCTACCGCTCCTCGGTTGCCTTGCATTCATCAATTGCCTTTTCTCAGCATGCTACCACCCGTCTCATAACTGTACGCATGATGTCTTAGACTGCCGGCGTCTCCGACGTGAATGCCCACACGCATATCCTGGGACATGACAACACGTGTTAGATTGGCAAGATTGCCTGGGGAGCCCTGCCCATCCAGGTCATGGCCCGGTCTACAATGACGCCCTTTATAACTCCTAGGACCCGGATTCCTCCAGGGAAATATGAGATGATGAATGCGCCTAGGGTTACAAGTTCGAACCCCGCAAATAGTATAGTTAACAAGTAACTATGCGCGATCATCGTGGCATATATCGTCCCTATAAGACTAGCCAGATACCCAACGGAGAATGGTAGACGCTCCCTCTGCATCATAGCAGCGGCTAATGCTCCGGCCCCTTGGAGGGTGCCCAATCCCGTGATCCATGACAGGCAACCTAGAGTAAATAACAGGACAAACTTCTGCGGCGAAATTACGACCCTACAGTGCACAAAGTTCGTTACCTGCCTTCGACCGTGCTGGCAACACTATTCTGACCCATATGACACGGTAATTATAGGTAATCATACCCATATGGTAATCATACCCATATGGTAATTAGATAGATATGATGAGTGTACTTACATTGGAAGGAACAAGAAGGCCATGAACATGAACATACATCCCACTGAGAAGCATATAACAAAATTTACGATTTGCCGGTAGGACAAGGAGAACAGGGAGAGAGCACCACTGGACTGACTTGTGGTACTTGACGCCGAATCACCGAAAACAACTCGTCTGGCGCTACTATATCCCTGTAGGTGGCATAACCTTTAATCT